>NC_133666.1:106984122-107202726 GCF_037893015.1 Macrotis lagotis | reverse complement strand
AGATGATAAAAAAGGAAAACAGGTTGTGGAAGGATTGGAACATTAATGCCTTGTGGAAGAGTTGTGAACTAATCTAACCATTCTGGAGAGCAATTTGGCACTATGCCCAAAGAACAATAAAACTAATCATAGTCTTTGATCCAGCAACTCCAATAGGAAAACTGCCACATTTTACAAAATATTTATCACAGTTCTTTTGGCAGTGGCAAAGAATTGGAAATTGAGTGGAATGGTTGAACATTTTATGGAATATGAATGCTATGGAGTACTATTGTTCTATAAGAAACCATGAATGGTCAAACTCTAGAAAAGTATGGGAAGAATTACAGGAACTAAAGCTGAGTGAAGGGAGCAGAACCAAGAAAATATTGTGAATTGATCAAATATTATGGATACAGCTCCCCTCAGCAGGTCAGAGAGCTAGGACAACACTGGGGAAAGCTATTTATGGACAATAATCTCCATATCTAGATTGGGAAAAAACAAAAACAAAATCCAAAAAACTGGAGAATCTGAATGAATAATATGTTCACTTTTTCAGAGTTTCTCTTGTGTTTTTTCCTTCATATCCCATAATTTTCTTCCTTTTTCCTTAATCCTAATTCCTCATGTACAACATGACTAATACACAAACATGTTAAACACAAATGTACATGGACATAATTCACTGTCATGGGGATTGGGGGAAGGGAGGGGGTGGAAGAAAAGTATATATCTTATAAATATTTAATTGGGTGAATATGGAAATTTTTCATACCATGGAACTGTAAAAATAAAATAAGATATAAATTAAAAAATTAAAAATTAAAATACTTTCAACAATCCAGAAAAAAAGAAAACTGTAATTTCAATAATTTGGTTTAATAATTCCCTAATATTATCAATTGAGGCACATATCAGAGATATATGCCAAAAGGGTTTACCAGCATCAAATGAGTTAACGGCATTCAAAATGTATGAATATTCTCTAGATCTCAATATGCTCCAGATAATCTTTGCTTATTAATGGTCTCACTAGAATACTGTAGTTTCTTATCAGCAAGATCCACAATCAAAATTAATCAAACAAGCAACAGTAATGTCTCATGATTCAGACAAGGAACAAAACTCAAGTTAATATTTAAAGTGTATTTTCCTAATTATGACATGTAATTTATTGAATTAACTCACATGTGTGTGTATCCTAGATGGCTATGAATGTTGAGCTTGGCATGTAGAGGGAAATAAAGGATGAACCACATTTGTTGCCACTATGACATTTGCAATAATTTCAAACTGTTTACAGTACTAAAGCTAATTTTTTATATCAATAGTTTCAACGGGATGCTATAAGGTTGTGAATTACAGAATATCTTATCAGAAGCATCAAAGTTGCATGTCACCCAAAAGCAATGGAAAGATGATGAACTTTCCAGAGGAGAAAGGACTCCTTTTCTATTGGTTACATGGGCTTGATCCATAGAACAGGGTTACTTGGAAGAAGAAAGCAAATAGGAGACTTAAATTTAGCTGTGGAAGACTGAGATAAATTTTTATGTGGTGAAGAAGGTAGTAATGATGAATTAGACTCTTAGCTGGGTATAGACTAGGAAGTAGTATGGATATTAGGGGGAAATGAGCAGAGACTCCTGGAGGAACAAGTCAAGAGAACATATAGGTGCTGTTTTAAAGTCCCATTTTTACTCAAACTATAGTACTATTAATGGTAGTTCATGTGGAAGTTCCTCTGAAAAGGAAAGGAAAAATACAAAAACCACCAACACCCTATTCCTTTGCTTTCCTGGATACAAGTCTCATTTCTATCAAAATATGTTTCTTAATAAATCTGCTTTATATTCAATTGCTTATTGTAAGCCTAAGTTATTTATAGATTAAACTGAATGTACTTAATGGAAAGGCAGAAAGACAACAAATTAAGACAAAGTGTCCTGGTTTGGAACAAAGATGAGCTATTTATGAGTTAATAAAGAAAATAATACATCTTTCTCACCAATATACAAATTATAGATTCAAAGGTGCCTTAAGTAACCTACCGTTAGCAACTAACACTGATGTGCTCAAATGATAAAAAAAGATATCCTCTATAGTATGGGTGATTTAAAAAATTTTTTAAAAGATCTGGTCATATAACAGGAATAAAGCATAAAAAGAGAGCTCAAGTTATTAATTCTGTGACACCCTTCAGCACATGCAGGAGAACCTCTGCAGAGAATTTTTATTTATGTAATTTCTTTATTTTTGCAAAATCATGAATAATGAACAAATAAGATTAAAAAGCATAAAGATGTGATGTCATCTACATCACTGTTAAGAATTCCAGCACTAGGGACAGCTAGTAGGTACAATGGATACAGAGTACTAGCCCTGGAGTCAGGAGGACCTGAGTTCAAATCTGACCTCAGACACCTAATAATTACTTAACTGTGTGATCTTGGACAAGTCACTTAACCACATTGCCTTGTTAAAAAAAAATCAGAAATGGATGAAATAATGGATTCATTTAAGTATAAAAATTTACCCTAATGAACCCCAGGGGAATTGCAAAATGTAGTTATTCCTTCCACATCATGACTTTCCGAAATATGAGATCAGTATAAGAAATTAAATGGGAATTTTTAGGAGTTTTGCAGAAACCACAAATGATATACAAAGACCAACAGATGACACAAAAATGATTAGAAACTCATAAATGTATAAAAACATGTATAATATTGTGTGCATCAACATATTTTCCCTTTTGATACCAAAATAATTCCAACTTCTCTAGTAAGGAGAATCAAAAATTTGACATAAATTTTTCAGATCATATAGTGCCAGACCCCAACCCCCCAAGGAGGAAGAGATAATATTAGTCAAAATGTGACCATTAGATTTAGAATCATTATTAGACTCAAATGAATAATTTTCAGATTACCATAATGCTAATGACAGTGTGTTAGATAAAAAATAAATTAGCCATTATTTGTGCCTTTACTTATAAATGTGTGCATTACAAATAAACTTATATTGAAAATGCTAAGTAATGAATAACCAAGTGACATTTGACTTTTACATTTGTACTGTTTGGTCATTTGCCATATATTTTAATCATTTTGCAAAAATTGACTGAATAACCTTCTTCATATTTGGACATGAATGGATTTGTGCTCTCCAGCTTTCTCTGCTCTTCTAAAAAGGGAAAATGACTATCAATTAACAAAGATTTTTTGTTTACTCTTGTCAGACCTGGTACTAAGTAATGAGAATAAAGACAAAAACAGCTCCTGCCCTCAATTAACTTTCAATCTAACAACTATGACTTATGACTTCATTTAAAGTCCTAAATCAGTGTTTCCCTTGGATATGAAGTTGACCACAGGTTTTTGAGACATACGTTTGTGGAGAACAAATTCTGAATGGTCCCATTAAAATGAAAGGGATTTGAGAATGGGACCAATGAACAGCTGAATATAATGGCTTATTGGACTTAGGAGAAACCCATCATCACAAATTTGGGGGCCAGGCAATGACCTTGTTTTTAATACAGAAATTCATTAAAACCAAGTATTTTAACAACCAATGAAACCTGGAATTCTTAGAGAAAGGAAGTGTGGCTTCCAAGTTCTAATACTGATTAGTGTCATATTTTCTTTATATTTGTTAATATATTAAATAAAAAATGCTAAGAATCATAGATCTATAGGACTAGCATTTTCTGAGGTCCCCTTATTTTATAGATGAGGACACAATGAAATGATTTGCCCAAGGTCAAACAGGTTGTAAGAGGCAAGGTGCAAAGGGTTTGATTCCAAGTTCACCTTTCTTCTCCCTATATTAAACTGACTTCTTTGTTATATGTGTGTGTGTCTGTGTGTGTATATTTAAAGAACCAATTCTGTAGTAACTATTACCCTAATATATTTTTATTTATTTATTTAAGACAATGCAATGAAGAGACTTGCCCAGGGTCACACACAATTAGGAAATTATTATTAAGTGTCTGAGGCTGGATTTGAACTCAGGTCCTCCTGCATCCAGGGCTGGTGATCTATCCACTGAGCCACCTAGCTGCACTCTCTAATATATTTTTGATAGTTTGCTAGGTTTTATTTAATTAATAAAATAATAGCAATAAAGAAAATTTTTTTTCTAAGACTTCTAGACCATTAATTGCTTTAATAAGATATTTTGTAACCACTCATGCTCACTTCTGTTTGCTAAGGATTAAACTGATTTTTTAATCAAATTTATTTCTTTAAATTTTTTTCTTTATTCCTGTTTTAATATGAAATATATCCTTAACCTGGGCCATGCACATTGGAATTTGATTTTATATTTGGTGTTTTGCAGTTTGTCTCCTGATATGTAAGGTTTTAAAATGTCATTAATTTGAGGTATTTATTGATTTCTTCAATTTTAATACTTTTCTTTTTTAGTTGAGGTGTTTTTCAGTCTTTCCTTCATTCCCTTAATACAAGCCATTTTATCTTTTAGGTTTGTAGTCATCTTTTATCAATTAAAAATAGACTAAACAGTGCCTTCAAAGCAAAAATTTATGGGAATACGGCATCAGAGGAATTCTATGTTAACTAAATATTTTTGCTTCTAGTAGAAATGACTGCATTTCAAGATACTATCCTAAGAGATATATGCCATGAAAATTTCATAAGCTGTGTAACTCTAAAAGTAATTTCCTCTATTCAACTTAATTTCAGTGTAAATACTTTTAAAATGTTTAAAAACAAAATTTTACTCATCCTAGATATTTTAGAGAAGTCAATTTTAACATTTCTGATGACTGGAAATTAGGCCAAGATATCTTGCTGTTCTTAGAAAATAAGATTATTGAGATATTTGTTTGTGGCAAGGAAGAAAAATACTTTTGAATTGACCAGAAATCACAGTGACCTACTCCAGCAATAAAAATAAACATAAATTATTGAATATTGATCAGTAATTTAATAAATCTGATTTGGAGTGGAGGATTCTCTTGTAGACCAAGGCAATGCCATTTCTGGATAAATGAGTTTTGGGTTGGCAAGTTTAATCATTTATTGTTCAAAATATCTCCCTTTCCTTCCTACTCATTCACCTCCTCTTATATCTGTTTTACTTTCTCTTTTCATTAATTCTTACACCTTTAAATCCACCATCTCTTCCCTTTTCATAGGCAAATATAATGAGAGGAATGAACAAATCATGAACCCACATTTGAAGTAACAATACCAGACATAGATCATTCAATTAAAATTTAAAGTTGAATAGGATTTTACAATTAAATTATTCCAAAACTTCTACTTTTTCATATCCACAAAATGAATTCATTAGAGAAGTGATGTGACTATTCCAAAAGACAATAGATTAAGTAATGTCCTATCAAAGACTTAAATGTAGATGGCAAGACTCCTAACCAGGTTTTCTTTTCATTGTACCATGTTTCCTGACCTCTTAAAATGCAATTTTATTGTTAAAACCATCATATGAACATATTCATTGATCTATGACCCAAATTAAAGAAACATGAATTTTCTTTTTTTATGTTTTGCAAGGCAATGGGTTTAAATGATTTTTTAAGATCAGGTAACTTTTATGTGTCTGCAGCTAGATTTGAACTCCAGTCCTCCAGACTCCAGGGCCAGTGCTCTATCCACTGTGCACCTAGCTGCCACTGAAATGTTCAATCTTAATAGATAGTTAACATAGAATTTACTGCTTCAATAAATTATATAAACTTCATAGAAGACCTAAGGAGCTATACTTTTTTTTCCCAAAACAATAAAATGTTCAAGGGAAATCATCTGAGTTCTGACTTTTGGAACTATTCTGCCTTATGTTCACATTATGCAAAAATATAAATAAAAATCCACCACAAATAAATATGCTAAAACCTATATCAGACATTATTTCTCTTATCTTTGGTTTTTGGAAAGAAGGAAAGCATAGTAGAGGGAGGTCTTCTCTATTCTGACCTTTATTGGTTGTGTGATCCCAGAAAAAATCATTTAACTTGTGAATGCTCTGGGCAATTTTCTAAGACAATAAGTGCCACCTGCATGGGTAGAGAAAGTTTCTTACTATGAATTCTGTATACCGGAACTATCCAACATGATAGCCTAGCATTTAATCTGAATCAGATTAATATTGGGAAATGTTTTACAAAATAAGTAAAAAATAAAACTGATAATACTACATTTTAAAGCTGAGTTAATAACTGACTGACTCATGAATAGATTAATGGTTTGTGATTCTATTTGAGTTTGATATGACTATACAAATAGTTATAGGTCAATTTAAAAACCCATTTCCTATCTTTGATGTGCAGAATCAACATTAGCATAACAAGTAGGAATGCCCAATTATGACTAATATAATGTTGACATAAGAAGGTCTATGTTACAGGATAGATACTGAACCTGGAATGTCAGATGTTCAGAGAACACCAAGATATACCAACCATTAAACATTTAATATTTATGTGATAAATTTCCCGTGCTAAGCTGCGGGAATTCAGGAAGAGGCAAGAGATGATCCCTGCCTTCAGGGAGTTTATAATCTAATAGGGATGGGTAGCTAGGTAGAGCAATAGATAGAGATTCAGGAGAACAGGAGTTTGAATCCAGTCTTAGACACTTGACACTTACTAGCTGTGTGACCTTGGGCAAGTCATTTAACCCTTATTGCCTAAAATCCAGGGCCATTTCTAGTCATCCTGATTCATATCTGCTCGCTGGACCCAGGCAACAATGGAGGAGAAAGTGAGACTGGTGACTTAGCACAGCGCCCCCTCACTCAAATCCAATTCACATGTTTGTCATGGCATCACCTTCTTGATGCCATGTTCTTCAAAAATGAAGGACAAGTATTATTATTAATCTAATAAGGATAGACTGGAATAGATGGAAAAAATTACCTTTAGCAATGTGGGTCAGAATAGTCTCTTCAATTTATCTCCCTAAAGAGATAAGGTATGAATACCCAAATGATTTTCCCAGGGTCATACTTTCCCAGGCCAATGGATGTCAGTTGTAGGACTTTACTTCAGTATTCTAGGATTTAAAACTAGATTTCAACCCAGTATTACCACTGCTTTTCTATTTGAATATAATGTAATATCATTTTTCCCTAAGAAACAGTGTGAAGATATTTGTAGGTACTAAAAAAGGGAAAAGAAAGCAGAATCAAGAGAATACAAGTAATAGATAAAATAAACAAAAAATAATTTAAAACCACTGAACTCAGTTTAACTGAAATGAACCTATCTAGGAGAACAGAGAATGGAGCACATCTCCCTCTCTTGGTTGGGGATGGGGAAGGGATCATGATTAGTTTTTTTTTTTTCATTTTCATCCTTTTTCTCAAATGAGTGCTCAATGAAGGGTATATGGACAATGTCCTGGGAAATATTGATGATTTAAAAAAATTTTAATTTTTAATCATACAGTATTGGTATTTTTATTAATGTTTTATCATGTTCTACAGGTCATTTGATGATTTTTTCATAACACTTCCTGAATAAGAGACTTAGATGACCATCTAAATAAATATTTTCAAATGACAATTCTATTTTCAAATGACAATCCTATTCCAAATCCAACAAATTGTTGAAAAGTCCACAGTAAGGGAAATAAATTTCCTTCATGGTCCACTTCACTTTTAAATTGCATCAGTTCTAGTTATTTTGATTAAATTTAATTTTAATAAACTATTTAAATATTAGTTATTATTACAAATTGCTTTGTATACTCATATGAGTTCATGCTGCCTTCCAATAAAAAAAGAGGAGATCTTTGAGGGCAAGGAACATTTCTCTTTCTCTGTATCCCATAGAGCATGGTATAATGACTGAAACAGAGTAGACACTGAATAAACAAAATAAGTTTATTCAACTTTATAAACACTGACTAATTGAAAACTTTTTCGGATATTCTCTGTTGAGTTTACTTGTAAATTCAGATCTGGTAATCTGCAAGATATAAAATTATTTTTCCCCAATTTACCTTGAACACCATGAAAAATCTAAATCCTCACTTTTGCTAAGGAGAGTATTGTAATATGAACCCCTTTAGAGTCCACAATATTATGGCAGCATATGGTATGATTATAACAAGTAGTGTACAATTTGTTTTTAATTTGTGACATCTGTGGCTCTTCAGCAGGAGAGTGACTTGTTCCTCTGACTCAGTCTTCCATTACTGTTCAAGATTATTTCAGTGTTTTATTTCTAAGCAAAATCTGTCAGCTCATTTTGGAAACCTAGGATTTATACTTTAATTTTATTAAGGCCTTTTTCAACTGTTAAATCTGGCATATTTAGGGTTACTATATGGTAATAAGCTAATGTAATGCCATAGAATGTAATATTTCTTAAATCAGGAGTTGAATCTGCCAAAAGACATATCAAATCCATCTTAATATACATTTATTAAATGATTTTCCAGGTACAGTGCAAAGATTTGGGGATTCTATCAATAAAAAAGAAAGACAGTTCATAATTTCAAGGAGCTTACATACTAAAGTGGGAAATACACAAAAGGAGGCAGGAAATGGTGGGGAAGAGGAAAGGAAGCCTCCCAAGGGTTACTCAGCACAATGAAGTTTTGTTCAATAGATTTGGAACCAGAGTTCAGCACATGCGACATGGATAAGCTGAGTCTATAAAGAAAAGCATTATTGGTTAATTTGATTTTTTGAGGCAAGTAGGGTGGGTGGAGAATTGGACCAGTGAAATCAGTATAGGGAACCATCCTGGTATGGAGTTTACTCTACAAATGTACATTGGCAGTTTATTATTTTGGGAAATTTCCCAGAGCAATGAGAGATTAAGTGACTATGCCCAAGGGTATATAATCAAAATGTCTGATTCAACTTCATGAATTCCAAGAACATCTATGTTCATTTTTTAATATTGCCCTTCTTGATATTTCATAGATTGGGTCTGGTATAAACCTGATGAACTTATTTTCAAGGTCCTAAATGATAACTTCACTCTCATTTATTTGGAAGAGTCAGGAGCCCCACTAAGTACATTCCATTTCCATTCTATTGACCTGTTTATAGATGTATGGTGCTAATGTTCTCTTTACTCAGAAGTCATATATGCACACACATATTTATGCATGTTTGCATGCATATATATGTGCACATATGTACACATGTTCAGCTGTCTTTTTCTTTTATCTCAACTGCACAGTTTGAACAACCAAGTATCCCTCATCCATATCTCTACCTTTGTTAAACCCATGAGAGATAGCCAAACTTCATGTGTTCAGGTCCTCCCTGACCTATTATCTTGTGCATGCTATTTATCTATTTTACACTTATTTTTCTTTATACATAATATTTCCCTTGATATGATGCAATCTTCATAGGGCAAGGATGTTTTTTTTTTCCTATTTTGTTCCCTCCATACCTACACAGTGCCTACAGGGTAGTTGCTTAAAAAGTGCTTGATGCTTAATGAATTGAAGAATTGAACTGAGGGTAATAAAATCATGACAAAAATCAGATTTCACCCAGTTTTCCAACTTCCTAGTCTTTTACTATTTGCAAACACAATTAAGACAATTATTTTCAAAATTTACTTAATACAACAGCAAAAGCAAAATTAAAAACTGCAGAACTCTAGAGTACAATGAAGCACAAAAAGACCACCATTTAGTGAAAATAATTTGTAAATTGCTACATGTATAAAAAACCATGTATATATAAAAGAGAGAATAAATGGGGGCCAATCTCTCACATAAGCGTAAAGGGAAAACCTCCTAAAAAAGTTGGATTTGAGTCAAAACATGAAGACAGTTAAAGTAGAAATGAGGAGCATTCTGGGCATGGGAGGCAGCCAATGCCAAGGCAAGAGCAAGGATATGGAGCATTATTGATGAGAAAAGGGAAGAAGGCTATTCTAGCTGAACCATAGAGTATGTGCAGAGGGAAGAAGTGTGAAAGACAGCAAAGATATGACAAGTTGATGAAGAGTTTTACATAGCAAATAACAGATTTGTGAGGTAATAGGTAACAGTTGGAGCTTCTTGTGCAGAGCATTAATGACACTAATTAGGAGACTGATGAGATTAATCAGTAAGATGCTGCAGAGTAAAAAGAGAATGTCATTAATAAAGTGGGAGGGATGCTTTTCATCCAAGTATTATGGATAAAGAACCAGCATAGGAGGCTAAGAAGAAGTGGTCAGTGGGTATAAGGAGAATCAGGGAAGAACAGAATCATGATAACCTAGAGATGAAAGATTATCCAGGAATAAAAACTAACCAATAGTTACAAAGGCTGCAGAGAGGTCAAGAAAGATGAAATTTGAGGAAAAAGTCATTGAATATGACAGTTAAGGTATCACTGATAACTTTAGAGAGAGAAGGCTCATGATGATGCAAGAGGTCATTACTGAGAATTTATACTAGTAAAGGAGAAGAGGAAGAGGCACAGTGTAGAATAAAGACACAGAAAGAGAACTGGTGAAAAATGTATTGTACAAAATAATATTCTATGTTGTGTATTAAGAACAAGGAATAATAGATTTGCAGCCTGAGCTTCACACTGTTACCAGTAAAAATGCAAAAAAACCCACCTTTTTAATGGGCAAATCATAGTTGAGGGACCTGAGAGATGATAGATTTTGACCTGGAAAGGATTAGAAATCATTTGGTTTAACCTTATCATTTGAAAGATGAGGTAACTGCTGCATTTAAAAATTGTGTGCCCAAGATCACATATCTATTAAGTGTCTGTGTTGACATTTGAACCGGTCTCCCTAATTCCAAATCCAACAATCTATTAGCTACATCATGCGGTTTCTCAATAAAAGGATAAGAATGTAGGACAAGAATCCCACAGGTTAAGAAGGCATGAACTCAATGAGATCAAAAGAATACTTTTGCCAATAAGATCACAGGTCCATGAAATTATTATGTAGTTAAACACTGTGTAAAGATCATTAGATGTAAAGTTAAAAGACCTAGGTTCAAATCCTACCTCTGATTTCCTAACTGTTTAAAAGGTCTTGAACAAGAATCTCACAGTTTGGAAAGGCAGGAATGGATCCAGATCAGATTGAAGGAATACCCATGTTTATAAGATCGCAAGTTCATGAAATTATACTTTGGTCAAGTCACATCATGTTTGTGAGCCTCTCTTTCCTCATCTATAAAAATTGAGGGGATTGGACTAAATGGTCTTCAATATTATTCAACTCTAAATCTATAATTGTATTGGGGCAGTTAGGTGGTGTAGTGGATAGAGCCCTGGCCCTGGAATCAGGAGGACTTGAGTTCCTATCAGAACTCAGACTGTTAATAATTGCCTAGCTGTGTGGCCTTGGGCAAGTCACTTCAACCCCATTGCCTTAAATAAATAAAATTTTGTTTAAAATTAGAAAAATCTGTGATTATATTACCTTAAATGAAAAATGAAACTCACAAAGTTATAGGGAAGATCAAATAACAGTATATGTAAAATACTCTATGAAATATATTATAACATGTTGCAAACCTTTACATACTAGATAAATGCCTACTATTATTACTCAGTAAATTGTATTATCCCTGGGGGTGCCAAGGAAAGGCAAGTTAACATATTGGAAAGAGAACCTGAATCAGAATCAGGAATAATTGACTTCAGGTCCTATCACTGAGAAGTACTTAATAGGTTACCCTAAGCCACTCAAATCCTTCATCAGTTCTGGAAGAACAAAAGTTCTGGAGCTGAACTTGGTCTTTATTAGTAAGTAGTAAGACTTCCTTGATTTGATAAAGTTTCCTTTATCAGTGAATTCACAAGTCCAGCATATCCCAGTACCTTGACTACTGAGTTACTCCAACCAAGTCAGAGAAGAGGTATAATTCAGAAAGTAATAAGGTGGTTACTTTTTCCAATCTATGAGTCAGGTTAACTTCCAGGTCTTTGGCTGACCTGGACACTAAGAACAGACCTAAAGATAACTTGGATCTAGAATAATGGAATATACATCCAGTACACTGTATTACATTACAGAGAACACAAACCCTAGAAAGTCAAGATAAAGGTAGGGGCAGTCACTATCTTGTCAGATCTCAAATGGAGCCTTCAATTCCAAAATGATCAGATGAATACTTAGGAAACTCAAAATGAATACTAAATAGAACCCCTGGGGGCATGTGTTAATAAAACTTCTGATTTTAATGCTCCATTCTGTTTTCTTATCAAGTTGGAAAGGAAAAAACAAACATGTTACTAAAACTTAGAAAAGATAATAGTAATATCTAAATATAAGGGTACAAGAAGTGAAGTTATATATTTTACACTGTACAAATTGGAAATACCAGGTTAAGTTTTTTTAATATTGTTGAAAGATTTTTTTAAAAGCTACTGAGAGGTAAAACAGTAAAGACTCACTAGCTCACATAAGATATTAAAACTTTTCTAAGACATTAAATGCATCAAGTTTGATGGCTAAAGTTGCTGAAAGTCTAGGAAAAGAATTAATTATGTGGACAGAATTAGTAATTATGGAGTAATCTGATGACTCCCTATTCAAAACCTACATTAAACCACTCAGACCACCCAAGAATAATGAGTTCAGTTTTTCCATTTAAAAGGAGAAAGTAGGGCGGCTAGGTGGCGCAGTGGATAGAGCACCGGCCCTAGAGTCAGGAGTACCTGGATTCAAATCTGGTCTCAGACACTTAATAATTACCTAGCTGTGTGACCTTGGGCAAGCCACTTAACCCCATTGCCTTGCAAAAAAAAAAAAAAAGAGAAAGTACGGTGTACCAAAAATATTCTGTATTTACAGGTTTCCATAAATGTCTCCCTGTGGTCCCATTCCATATTAGTTTCGTTGTGTTCACATGATGTCTAGACACTATTCTGCATCTGATATGATAGATTCTTCAGAATCCAAGATTTAAACAAATAGTCCTTTTTCTAGAATTTTAATAACTCTCAGATAGAAACTTCCCAATCCAAATAAAAACAGTTCAGGAAGACAAAAATAAATAAAATCTAACAGGAGGAAGGTTAAAAGCACTCAGCAAAGGGATTTTCTAGGGTCTTCAGGAACTCTTTGCCCAAGTGCTGAAAATTAGGTTTGTATTTTGTACTGATTAATACAAATGAGTTAACTTCATCTTTCTCAAGTCTGCTCCAAGCATTTCTTTGATCACAACAGAGATTAAGGTAGTAGAATATATGTGGGCTTTGGGGGTGGGTGGAATAAAATTGGAGTTAACTCATTTCTCCTTTTTAATCAGTCTCTTGGTTCATGATCTGTACTGGTTGACTCTCATGGAAATTATGAGATTATCTATAAAAGACAGTTAACAGAGGTTCAAAAACCACTACAAATATGGTGAGCAATTCTGATTGAACTTTCCATCCTACCAGGATGTCCAAAGCATATTAGGATCCATATAGAAAAGTAGATAAAATATTACCAAACATAAATATGAAATAGGATATGGAGTAAATGTTGATATTGGCATGTCCTTTAGAAAATCCAGCTCCCATCCTTGCCACTTACAGTTTCAGGCTAAAATCAATATATATTCTTGAGCAACACATGGACAAAAATTGGTTCATTGACTTTCTATAAAAAGAAAAAAGAGGAAATAAAGAGTAAAAACTCTTCAGAATGTAAATTTTTCGATCACTTTAGAGAGTTAAACAAGATTTTTGTTTTCTCTTGGCTAAATCTCTCTCAACCGGTTTGTAGATAAAACTTTATGCTTTGGACCTTGTGCCAGAGAAATGATGATGTATTTTGAGATTTTCTCATGGCACTTTAGAGATTGCGGGAGGCGGGGGAATAAAAAAACCTCTTACCTGATCCTCCTCTGTAACACCTCAGCTATCCAAGGATATTATGGGGGGGGGGGGGGCGGTGAGAAGAGAAATAGGGATAAGTGGAAAAAGACTGCAACATCATTATACAGAGAGGGCCAGTGAACAAGATGCAAAGAGTCCTGTCAAACAGAATAAAGATATATATTCTTATGGCTTTATATGATAGGTGGGTGGCCATGTCTTTTTACAGTCACTGTAGAATTTACTAATATATTGCACTCTATTCATTGTTTTAGATCAAACAATGTCCAAAAGGCCTGAAACTACTTCACAATTTTGCCTTTTGAAGACACTTCCTATTTTGTCTTTATCTAAGTATTTAAGAATGAAAAAAGGTTTCACAACAAGAAAAAGCACTTTTTAAGTAAAAATTCTTTGTAGGTACTTTCGAAAATGAAATAACACTGACTATGTAATTTTTTAAAAAAGAAAACACTTCAGAAAAAAAATCAAGGAACTAGAAAAGGAAAATAAAATATAATCAGAGTATTGAGTGGGAAAAGGTAAATGATAACTAAAATTGGCAATTCTTTATCTAGATAGGGTAACAAGGATCATTTCATAAGATTAACTTACACTCAAAGGCTTTTTTTTTCATTCTAAGTCAGACAATGCCATACTTCAAGAAGTTATTTTTGTTTAGTTACCAACCAATTCCTTTAATGAGAATATAAGGTTAAGTAAAAAAAAAATCACCTTAAGTAAAGATTTTGGAATTTAGTCAGTTTAAAATGGTTTCATCATTTAAAAATTATTAAGTAACTGCATTTACATTTTGAATAGAAGCCAGTTTATCTGATAGAAGTCTCTTTCTTTCTACCTCTCTACACACACACACACACAAACACACACACACACACACACACACACACACACACACATATATATATATATAATATATATATATCATATAACCTTCTCAATGAGGAGGGAAGAAAGGGAGAGAATTTGGACCTCAAAAAATTCATGTTAAAAGTATTATTACATATAAATAGGAATAAAATAAAATATAAAGATTATCTCTTGAAAAAAGAAAAACAGATTATGAATTCATGATTTGACTTACTTATAATTTCATTTTTGAAAGGTCAGGAGAAACCATTATACTATCAAGCAATAAGGAAGAACTGATAAATAAAATGGAATCTTTAAAGGAAAAATGACCATGTCATCTTATGATAGATAAGAAGGAAAAAAACAAGTAAAGTTTGATATTCACTATTGATATTTTAAGATCAGATTTCTGAGACTTGAGAAAAATTCAGGAAAGATGAAATGGCCTAAAAGTCCAAGTGAGATTTTACTGAAATGGAAAGATCTCTCAGTAATGAACTCTTTAAAAAAAATAGAAAATCATCATGAGAATGTGTCCAATGGCTCTCCATTGATATCAAATTTTAAAGGGATATATAAAAAAGGATAGAAGATAACATATTTAAATAAAGAACAAAATGGTGGCATTATTCTAATAATAAAGAAAAAATTAAAGTTCAACATCAGCAGAAGTTTGTTCAGACTGCTAAGGATGATGGTCATTGATGGTATATTACAAGAATTAATAACTTGGATGGAAGAGTCCTACTGCTTATAGTTAATGGGATAATGATGATAAGTGAAAGACAGAAGGGGGAAAAAACTGTTCATAACCAGTTCTGATTCTCTTTTCTGCTAAGCTGAAAGGAACTTCAAAATGAAAGAATGAATGAAAATGCAAATAAAATCATATAATTATCTCAGTGTATGCTGAAAAAGTCTTTGGTAAAATACAATATCCATTCCAATTAAAAATACTAGAAAGTTTAGAGATAAGTGGAGTTTTTCTTAAAATAAACTTCCATCTAAAACTGATAAACTTCCATCTAAAACTGAGAATCTTCTGGTTAATTTGAATTTTAAAAAATTTCCAGAATCATAAATGAAAAAAATGAACTCCACCAATGGGGAATTATTTTTCCCAACTGTATGCTAATAAACTTGATAATCTAAGTGAAATTGATGAGTATTTACAAAATATAAGTTACCCAGGTTAAATGAAGAAAAAATTAAATACTTAAATAATATTATCTCAGAAAAAGAAATTCAACAAACCATTATTGAACTTCTTAAGAAAAAAAAATCTCCATGGCCAGACAGATTCACAAGTGAATTCTATCAAACATTTAAGGAACAATTGGTACTAATTCTATATAAACTCTGGCAAAATAGGTGAGGACAGAACTCTACTTAACTCTTTCTATGACACCAACATGGTGTTGATACCTAAACCAGGAAGACTCAAAATAGAGAAAGAAAATTTTAGACCTATCTCCATAATGAATACAGATGAAAAAACCTTAAATAAAATTTTGGCAAAGTGATTAGAACAAGTTATCACTATCATAATACACTACCAAGCAGGATTTATCCCAGAAATGTAGGGTTGGTTCACTATTAGGAAAACTGTTAGTTTAATTAACTATATCAATAACAAACCTATCAGAAATCATTATTATATCCATAGACATTGAAAAAGCCTTTGACAAAATACAACACTCATTCCTACTAAAACTCTAGAGAGCATAGAAACAAATGGATTGTTCCTCAGAATGATAAACAGTATCTATCTTAAACTATCAATGACCATTAAATGTAATGGGGATAAGCTAGAAGCATTCCCAATAATATCAGGAATGAAACAAGGATGCCTGCTATCACCACTACTATTCAATATTGTGTTAGAAATGTTAGCTTCAGCAAGAAGAGAAGAAAAAATAATTGAAGTAATTGGAATTGAAATTGGGAAGGAGAAAAAACTCTCAGTCTTTGCAGATAACATTGATGGTATACCTAGAGAATCCTAAAAAATCATCTATAAAACTACTAGGAAACAATTAGCAACTTTAATAAAGTTGCAGGATATAAAATAAATCCTCATAAATCCTTAGCATTTCTATATATTACTAGCAAGATACAGCAGCAGGAGCTAGAAAGAAATCACATTCAAAATAACTTCAGCAAATAAAAAATACTTGGGATTCTACCTGCCAAGGCAGACTCAGAAACTATATGAAAACAACTACAAAATACCACTCTCAAAAATAAAAATCAGCTTTAAAAAACTGGGCCAAAATCAACTGCTCATGGTTAGGCTGAACTAATCTAAAAAAATGGCAATTCTACCTAAATCACACTACTAATTTAGTGCCCTACCAATAAAAATTCCAAAGAAATGACTTTAATGACTTCAAAAAAATTGTAAATAAATTCAAATGGAGAAATAAAGTCAAGAATTGAAATTGAAAAAAAGGGCAAAAGAAGGTGGCTTAGCCCTACCAGATCTAAATTTAAAAAGCATCAGTCATCAAAACTGTCTGGTATTGGCTAAGAAATAGAGTGGTAGATGAGTGGAATAGACTAGGTGCAATAGCAGGAAATGTATATAGTAATCTGCTGTTTGATAAACCCAAATAGTCCAGTATTGGAGATTAAAAACTATCTGATAAAAGCTGTTGGGAAAATTGAAAGTTAGTATGGAAAAAATTTGGATTAGACCAACACCTCACACCTTATGCCAAGATAAGATCAAAATAGGCATAGGAGTTAGACATAAAAGATAATATTACAAGCAAATGGAAAGGGAAGCAGTTTCTGACCAAGGAAGAGATGGAGAACATCATTAAAAATATACTAGGCAATTTTGATTACATTACATTAAAAAGCTTTTGCACAAACAAAACTAATATAACCAAGATAAAAAAAATGTCGTAATTTGGGAAACAATTTTTGCAACAAATATTTCTGACAAAGGACTAATTTCTAAAATATATAGAGAACTGAATCAAATTTATAAAAAAAAACAAGCCATTCCCCAATTGAAAAATGATCAAAGGATATGTGGAGGCAATTTACAGATGAGGAAATCAAATTGATTCATAGTCAGATGAAAAATTGCTCTAAAACATTATTTAGAGAAGTGCAAATTAAAGTACCTCACACCTTTCAGACCTGCCAAAATGACCAAGAAGGACAATGGTCAATGTTGGAAGGGATGTGGGAAATCTGGTTCACTAATACATTGTTGGTGGAACTGTGAACTCATCCAACTTTCCTGAAGAGCAATTTGGAATTATGCCCAAAGGACAATAAAACTGTGCATAAGAGCAATTTGGAATTATGCCCAAAGGACAATAAAACTGTGCATACCACTAGTGGGTCTATAATCCGAAGAGATCATGAAAAAGGGTAAAAGCATCACTTACACTAAAATGTTCATAGTAGCTGTTTGTGGTGGCTAAGAATGGAAAATTTAGTAAATGTCAATCAAGTGGGGAATGGCTGAACAAATTGTGATATACTACACAATGGAATACTATTGTTCTATTAGAAACCAGGAGGGATGGGAATTCAGAGAAGCCTGGAGGGATTTGCATGAAATGATGCTGAGTGAGTTGAGTAGAACCAGAAGAACAGTGTACACCCTAACAGCAACATGGGGCTAATGATGAATAGACTTGCTCATTCCATCAGTGCAATAATCAGGGACAATTTGGAAGTATCTATGATAGAGAAAACCATCTGTATCCAAAGAGAGAGTTGTGGACTTTGAACAGAACAAAGACTATTACCGTTAATTGTTAAAAAACTGTAATCTAATAAAGACTGTTAAACAATAAGATAATTACACAATAGTGTAATTTTGTTATCTCACATAGTTTTTTCCCTTAAGGATATGATTTCTCTCACAACACATTCAATTTAGAACAATGTATAGCACAGAAACATTGTAAAGACTCACAGACTGCCTTCTTTGGGGGGTGGGTGGGAGGAAAGTGAGATTGGGGAAAATTGTAAAATTAAAAAATAAAGAAATAAATTTTAAAAAGCTGCTTGGTGGGACTTCTGCCCAAGATGGCAGAGGGAAGACAGGCACACTTCTAAAGTCTCCTGATCCTTGCCCATCTATGATATGAAACAGACCTCTTAGAAATCTGAGCAACAAAACCCAGAAAGAAAAGCCAGGAGAAAGAACATCTACCTCAGGATTTGGCTCCTGCAGTCCTGGGTGAGTCCAGGCACAGAGGGTGCTGGGGTTGGAGCCCCAGGAACCTGACAGCACAAGAGCCAGAGCTGCCTGATGAGCAGGGCTAGAGCCTGGATGACCACAGGGGCTTGGGTCAACTAGGGAGAAAAGGAAGTGATGTTGGCGCTGACCCTCTGGAGCTTGCCAACAGGGCTGGGGGGACAGTTCCACTGCAGGAGAGCTGTGGACACCATCCATGGGGCTCCTCTGGTCTGAGGAACTCTGAGTCCACTCTGAGGCCTCTTCCCAGAACAAACACAATTACAGACTACTTCTGCCCCAGGCACAGGTGTATGAGTTTAAGAACCAACTGAGCTGATGATAGGCAATCACTTCCTTCAGGCTAAGGGAGTAGGTCTCAATCAAGGTCACAGACACTCCAGAGAAAGGAACCAGCACCTCCTACTGGCCAACCAGAAAAATTGCACTCAGTGAGTAAAGCCTCTAGGGATCCCAACACCAAACCTCTGTGAACCAGCCCCTCCCAAACTCAAGGTCTTAGCAAAATGAAGAAAGATCAGCTGAAAGGTAGATCCATAGAAAAATTCTTGGAAGTAAAAGACGCTAACTCAGAGAGACCTAGAACCTCTGAGGAGAATATGATCTGGTCTCCAGCACAGAAAGACTTCCTAGAAGAAATCAGGAAGGAGTTTAAAAATCAATTGGAAAATTTGGGAGAGACAATTAACATCTTGCAACAAGAAAAGAAATCATTGGAAAATACAATTGGACACATGCAAAATGAGACTAATTCTCTCAGATCCTCAATTGGACAAATACAAAATGAGAATGAATCTCTCAGATCATCAACTGGACAAATTACAAAATGAGAATAATTCTCTCAGATCATCAACCTGGCAAATTAAAAAAAATAATTCTCTCAAAAACCCTCAATTGGTCAAATGGAAAGCTCTCTCAAAAGTAGAATTGACCAATTGGAAAAGAAGTAGCAAAAAGTAAATGAAGAAAATTCTTTTCTAAAAAAAGAATGGAGTCTGCAGAAATTAAGGACTTCATGAGACAGCAAGAATCTCTTAAATAAAATCAAAAAACAGAAAAAAAAATAGAAGAAAATGTAAAATACGTCATCAGCAAAACCACTGACCTTGAGAATAGATCAAGGAGGGGCAACCTGAGAATTATTGGACTTCCTGCAAACATTGAAGATAAAAAAAGCCTGGACTTAATATTACATGATTTAGTGATATCATGATATCATGGAACCAGAGGGCAAAGTATTTTTTGAAAGAATTCACCAATCCCCTCCAGAAAGAGATCCTAAAATAAAAATACCAAGGAATGTTGTGGCAAAATTCCAGGACTATCAGATAAAAGAGAAAATGCTACAAGCAGCCAGAAAGAAACAATTTAAATACCAAGGAACAACAGTAAGGATTTCGCAGGACCTGGCTGCATCAACATTAAGGGATCGAAGGGCCTGTAATGAGATATTCCAAAGAGCAAGGGAGCTTGGAATGCAGCCAAGGATCCACTATCCCACAAAGCTGAACCTTCTTTTTCAGGGGAAAACATGGACATTTAATGAAATGGAAGAATTCCAAAAATTCCTGATGAAAAGACCAGAGCTAAATAAAAAATTTGACATGAAACAGGAAATTCAAGAGACACATGAAAAGGTAAAAAAAAAGTCAAGGGGAATAAAAAGAACTGCTATCCAACAAGTTGAAACTGGCTATATCCCAGCATAGCAAAAAAATTTTCATTGCACTTGAGAATTGTAACTCTAACAGAGAGAATATACTTAGCCAGAAGGGATGGATACGCATGACATATCCATGAGACTGCTATCCAATGGGATGAAACTGGCTATAACCCTACTTGGAAGAAAGACTCTAACAACTCTCAAGAATTGTAACTCTGTTAGATAGAATGTACTTAGCTAGAAATGATGGATACTCAGAATTTTCTATGACTCAGATAGAATGATTTATAAACACTACCTCCTTCAAAAGGGGGACAGGAAGGAGATGGGAGGAGGGAGGGGACTGAATGGGGGTAAATCTCATAACACTAAGAGGTACAAAATAGCTATGGTAATAGAGGTGAAGAAGGAAGGAGATAAGAAACACCTGAGTCCTCTTCTCATCAGACTTGGCTTAAAGTCAACTTACACACATACTCAGTTAACTTAAAAAACATCTAACCTCTCAAGTATTAAAAGGGGAAAAAGGGAGGGGGGAACAGAGAAAAGGAGGGAGACAGAAAAAAGGGGAACTAACAAAAGGAAGGGAAGGGAAAAGGGAAAATGGAAAGGGGGAAAGAAAGAGGAGGGGTGGATATAGGAGGGCAAATACACTGAAGGGGTGGTATTCAGAAACAAAATACTGGGGAATATGGATAAAGGGAGGGGAAAAATACAGAGGGAAGATAGCATGGAGGGCAATAGAGAATTAGTAATTATAACTTTGAATATAAATGAGATGAACTCTCCCTTAAAATATAAGAGAATAGCAGACTTGATTAAAAACCAAAATCTTACAATATGCTGCTTATGAGAAACTCATTTGAAGCAGAGAGATACATATAGAGTAAAGGTAAAAGGCTGGAGCAAAATATGTTTTGCTTCAGCTAAAGTGAAAAAAATCAGGGGTAGCAATATTTATCCCAGAAAAAGCAGCTTCAAGAATAGATCTCATTAAAAGAGATAAGGAAGGAAACTATATCCTCCTAAAAGGTACCATAGACAATAGTGTTTTCAATACTGAATATATATGCACCCAATGCAATAGCATCCAAATTCTTAGAGGAGAAGCTGAAAAAACTACAGAAAGACATATACATCAAAATTCTACTAATGGGAGACCTCAACCTCCTGCTCTCAAATCTAGATAAATCAAATCATAAAATAAACAAGAAAGAAGTTAAGGAGGCAAATAGCTTGTTAGAAAAGTAGATATGATAGACTTATGGAGGAAATTGAATGGGAATAGAAAGGAATATACCTTTTCCTTTGCAGTACATGGCATTTATACAAAAACTGATCATGTACTACGACATAAAAACCTAATTATCAACTGCAGAAATGAAGAAATTGTGAATACATCTTTCTCAGATCACAATGCAATAAAATTCATGTGCAATATTGGGCCAGGGAGATATAGGTCCAGAACCAATTGGAAACTGAAAAACCTCACTGTAAAGAATGAGTGGATCAAAAAAAAAAACAAATTATAGAAAGAATTAATCATTTTATCCTAGATAATGACAATAATGAAACAACATACCAAAACCTATGGGATTCACTCAAAGCTGGTGTCAGGGGATATATTATATGTTTAATTGCTTACATGAATAAATTAGAGAAAGAGGAAATCAATGAACAAAATATGCAACTAAAAAAATTAGAGAAAGGGGCAGCTAGGTAGCATAGTGGATAAAGCACCAGCCCTGAAGTCAGGAGTATCTGGGTTCAAATCTGATCTCAGACACTTAATAATTACCTAGCTGTGTGGCTTTGGACAAGCCACTTAACCCCCTTTGCCATGCAAATACCTAACAAAAAAATTGAAGAAAGAACAAATTAAAAATGCCCAATTAAATGCCAAATTAGAAATTCTAAAAAATTAAAAGAGAAATTAAGAAAAAATAAAAGCAAAAATACTGTTGAATTAATAAATAAAACCAAATGTTGGTTTTATGAAAAAATGCAATAAAATTGATAGGCCTCTAGTCAATTTGTTTTAAAGAAAGAAAGAAGAAAACCAAATTGATAGTATCATAAATGAAAAAGGTGAACTCATTACCAATGAGGAGGAAATTAATGTAATAATTCAAAATTATTTTGCCCAACTCTATGCCAATAAATGTGACAATCTAAGTGAAATGGATGAATATTTACAAAAATATGCTCAGGTTAAATGAAGAGGAGATTAAATACCTAAACAACTCTATCTTAGAAAAAGAAATTCAACAAATCATCATTGAAATCCCTAAGAAAAAAGCTCCAGGGCCTGATGGATTCACAAGTGAATTCTACCAAACATTTAAGGAACAATTGGTTCCAATTCTATATAAATCTTTGGAAAAATAGGAGAAGATGAAACTCTGCCTCACTCTTTCTATGAAACCAATATGGTGCTGATACTTAAACCAGGAAGAGTTAAAGCAGAGAAAGAAAATTATAGACCTATTTCCCTGATGAATATAGATGCAAAAATCTTAAATAAAATCTTAGCAAAATGATTACAACAAGTTATCACATGCTAATACATTTTGATCAAGTAGGATTCATCCCAGGAATGCAGGGTTAGTTCTATATTAGGAAAACTGTTAGCATAATCAATTATATCAACAACAAACCTATCAGAAATTATATGATCCTATCAATAGATGCTGAAAAAGCTTTTGACAAAATACAGCACCCATTTCTACTAAAAATACTAGAGATTGTAGGAATAGATGGACTTTTCCTTAGAATAATTAGCAGTATCTATCTGAAACCATCAACAAGCATTACATTCAATGGGGAGTAGCTAGAGTCAGTCCCAATAAGATCAGGGGTAAAACAAGGATGCTCATTATCACAACTACTATTCAATATCATATTAGAAATGTTACCTAAAAAAAAGAAATAATAACTTCAGCAATTACAGTGGAAAAGGAAATTGAAGGAATTAGAATTCGGAAGGAAGAGACAAAACTCTCACTCTTTGCAGATGGCATGATGGTATACCTAAAGAATCCCAAGAAATCATCCAAAAAAGTACTGGAAACAATTAGCAATTTTAGAAAAGTTGCAGGACATAAAATAAACCCTCATAAATTTTCAACTTTTCTATATATGACTAGCAAGATACAGCAGGAAGAGCTAGAAAGAGAAATTCCATTCAAAGCAACCTCAGACAGTATAAAATTTCTGGGATTCTATTTGCCAAGGCAGACTCAGAAACTTTTTTAAAACAATTATAAAACACTTCTCATACAAATTGAATCAGATTTAAATTACTGGGCAAATATCAACTGCTCATGGAGAGGTAGAGCTAATATAAGAAAAATGACAATTCTGCCAAAACTAAACTACCTGTTCAGTGCCCTACCAATCAAAATTCAAAAAAAATACTTTAATGAGTTAGAAAAAGTGGTAACTAATGTCATATGGAGAAATAAAAAGTTAAGAATTTCCAGGGATTTAATGAAAAAAGTGCAAAAGAAGGGGACTTAGCCTTACCCAATCTAAAATTATATTATAAAACATCGGTCATCAAAACTGTATGGAATTGGCTAAGAAATAGAATGGTTGACCATTGGGATAGACTAGGTACAATAGCAGCAAATGATTATAGTAATCTGCTGTTTGATAAACCCAAAGAGTCCAGCTATTGGAATAAAAACTCTCTTTTTGATAAAACTGCTGGGAAAATTGGAAGTTATTATGGAAGAAACTTCAATTGGACCAACACCTCACACCCTATACCAAGATAAGATACAAATAGATACAGGATTTAGACATAAAAAACAATACTATAAGCAAATTAGAAGTTCAAGGACTAGTTTGCCTCTCAGATCTATGGAAAGGGAAACAGTTTATGATTAAGGAAGATATGAAGAACATCACTAAAATCAGACTAGAGTATTTTGATTCCATTAAATTAAAAAGCTTTGCACAGAAAAAACCACTCTAACCAAGATCAAAAGAAATGTAGAAAACTGGAAAACAATCTTTACAACTGTTTATGAGAAAGGACTCATTTCTAAAATATACAGAGTATTGAGTCATATTGAAAAAAAAACCATTCCCCAGTTGACAAATGATCAAAGGATATGCAAAGGCCATTTACAGATGAGGAGATTAAAGAAATCCATAGTCATATGAAAAATTACTATAACTCATTACTTATTAGAGAAATGCAAATTAAAGTTTCTCTGAGGTATCACCTCACAGCTCTCAGTCTGGCCAATATGACCAGAAAGGATAACAATCATTGTTGAAAGGGTTGTGGGAAATCTGGGACACTATTACATTGTTAGTGGAGTTGTGAACTTATCCAACCTTTCCGGAGAGAAATTTGGAACTATGCCCAAAGGGCAACAAAAATGTGCATACTCTTCAATCCAACAATACAACTACTGGGTCTATACCCTGAAGAAATGATGATAAAGGGTATCACTTGTACAAAAATATTCATAGCTTCTCTGTTTGTGGTGGCAAAGAATTGGAAATCAATAAATGTCCTTCAGTTGGGGAATGGTTTAGCAAACTATGGTATATGTATGCCATGGATCACTACTGTTATATTAGAAACCAGGAGGGGTGGGAATTCAGGGAAGCCTGGAGGGATTTGCATAAACTGATGCTGAGCGAGATGAGAACCAGAAAAACACTGGACACCCTAACAACAGCATGGGGGCGATGATCAACCTTGATGGACTCACTCATTTCATCAGTGCAACAATCAGGGACAATTTTGTGCTGTCTGCAATGGAGAATACTATCTGTATCCAGATAAAGAACCATGGATAAAACATGATATCTTATTGTCTGATCTTGTTATCTCTTATACTTTATGTTTCTTCCTTAAGGATATTATTTTTCTCTCTTCGCACTCAATTTGGAACAATGTACAACATGGAAACAATGTAAAGACTGACCAACTGCTTTCTGTGGGGGAGTGGGGGCGGGAAGTAAATTGGGGGAATAAATTGGAAAACTCAAAATAAATAAAATCTTTAATTTTAAAAAAAGCTGCCTGATACTGGTTAAGAATTATAGTAATGGATCAGTGAATTAGGACAGGTTCAAAAGAAACCACAATAAATGACTGCAGGAATCTACTGTTTGACAAACCCAAAGACATCAGCTTCTGGGATAAGAACTCACTATTTGACAAATTGGGGGAAGGGATCAGAAAATACTATGGCAAAAATTAGGCATAGACCCACATCTCCCACCCTACGCCAAAATAAGTTCAAAATACAGGTATAAGATTTAGACATAAAGGGCGACACTATAGACAAATGAATAGACCAATCTATCAGATCTCTGGAGAGGTGATAAATTTATGACTAAACAAGAATTAGAGTAATTATAAACTGCAAAATGAACAATTTTGAGTCTATTAAATTGAAAAGTTTTTGCACTAATAATGTCAATGCTACCAATATTAGAAGGAAAGCAGAAAGCTAAGAAACAATATTCACAACTGGGAGTTCTGATAAAGGTCTTATTTCTAAAATATATAGAGAATTGCCTCAAAGTTATAAGGTTACAAGTCATTCCCCAATTGATAAATGGTCAAATGATATGAAAAGACAGTTTTCAAATGAAGAAATTAAAGCCATATATAATCATTTTTAAATGCTTCAAATCATTATTGATTAGAGAAATGCAAATTAAAACAATGAGATCACCTCACACCTATCAGACTGAGAAATGAGTAAATGAGAAAAAAGTGAAAATGATCAATGTTGGAGAGGTTGTGGGAGGACTGGGACATTGGTACTTTGCTGGTTGAGTTGTGAATGGATCCAACCATTCTGTAGAGCAATATGGAACTATGCCCAAAGAGCAACAAAAAATGTTCATACCCATTGACCCAGTAATTCTAATTTTAGGCCTACATCCTGATGAAGTTATAAAAAAAATGGTAAAAGTACCCAAATGTTCCAAAATATTCATAGGAGCTCTTTTTGTAGTGGCAAAGAATTGGAAATTGAGGAGATGCCCATCAATTGAGGAATGTCTAAACAAGTTATAGTACATGAATACTATGGAATATTATTGTTCTATAAGAAACCATCAGTGGTCAGAGTCTAGAGAGGCATGGAATGAGTTACAGAATCTGATGCTGAATGAAGGGAGCAAAACCAAGAGAACAATGTACATATTAATAACAACATTGTGAGATCAACCTTGATGGAAGACGTTCCTCTCAGCAGTTCAGAGAGCTAGGACAACCATATTAGACAGGCTATGTCTAGAGAAAGAAAATGAAACAAACAAAAAAAACCCAACCTTTCAGAATATGATGAACACATTATAAAACTTGTCTCTCATGTATCTATTTTCCTTAATTCTAATTCCTCATACCAAAAATGACTAATCTGTAAACATGATTATCAATATGTATGTACCATGCTAACCTGACTGCTCACCACTGAGGGGAGGGTGGAAGGAAACTTTGTAACTTAAAAATATACATGTGCATATGAATGGAAAATAATTAATAAAAATAATAAAATGATTAAGTAGGATTTGAATAAAAATGAGAGAAAGCCTTTTTAAAAGGATCTAATTATTTCAACCATTTATCTATGATCAATTACAGTCTAGTGCACTGGAACTTGTATATAAGGTTTAGATATTGCTCTCTTCAACCACTAAGAAATTGAGGAGAATATGATAAGAGCCACATAATTGAAGCAAGGCAAATGATACCCTTCTTTTTAAAAGGAAGGATGGTGAAGGTTTGTGAGCTTCACATCAATTTCTAAACAACTAAACTTTTGTATGAATGATGGTCAGAGAAAATTTAGTGATCACTGTGAGCCTACACTGGTTCATTAAGAATGAACTATTTTGACAGATTAACTCTCTTTCCAATGTTTTATTTAAAAAAAACCCACTATCACTGGATGAACAGATCATGGAGCCTGCAATGTTTAAGTTAGAATATTTGGATTTGAGAAAGTTACAAGGATCATTTTCTATGGCTGGAATGGACCTTAGAGGGTATTGAGTTCAATACTATTATTTTAGAGATGAGAAAAGAGAAGTTAAATGATTATCCTAAGAACACCCAGGTATTAAATGACAGAGTTGGTTTTTTAACTCAATTCAGTGGCACTCCATCTATCTAGATTAATGTGATATACACTCTAGGTACTCAACAAATGATTGTTGAATACATGAATGACCTTGGAAATTTAAAACCCAAGATTCTTTCCCTTTATTTTCTTAGCAAAAATTAAAGTCACATTATGACCTTTTCCATAGAAAAAATATTAACTGTATCAAAAATATTCTAGTATAAAGTTTTCAAACATGTACATTAAAAACTGTTTTGGCTTTTTCAGAAACATGTAAACCATGTTTATCATCAATATTTACTTTAATATTCAATTATTTCAAAATAACTTCAAAATAAATATTAATTTCAAAAATAAATATTTCAAAATAAATATTTCAAAAAATAAATATTCATACATTTAGCATTATCAGTCTTGTGTTCTTAATCATTATCAGACTGTTGCTTTACTAGTCTGTTTCTCTTTCATCAAATCAAATATACTGTAAAAAACCTTACAATAATGACTATATTTTGTCTTAGCAGTAATAGTAATAATTATTCTTAACTATTTGAAATCATTTATAGTTATCAAAAATGATAATGGAAAAAGTAATTATACAGAGGTTATAAATAAATACAAATGTTAATGTTCAAGATAACCAAATCAATGTTCTTTGCAAATACGAATTTTTTAAAATATTCAGTTTGCCCCCTAGTGATTTAGTTCTTACAAACTGTGGAAATATATTCTGGGGTTTTTCAAAATTACCTGGTGATGTCTTTTTTGTTTGTATGTTTTATTTTGTTTTTCAAGGCAAATGGGTTAAGTGACTTGCCTAAGGTCACACAGCTAGGCAATTATTAAGTGTCTGAGGCCGGATTTGAACTCAAGTACTCCTGACTCCAGGGCTAGTGCTCTATCCACTGCACCATCTAGCCACCCCTGGTGATGTCGTTTTTAAAAGATAAAGCTGAATTTGTAGTTAAAAGGGAATATGCTATATGTATTCAAGAAAGGTTATATATATTAACTATAAATATATTTCATTTGCCTGTAATCAATGGATGGTTTCTATAATAAATGAAGTATTTATGTGAATATACACTAAATGATCATGAGCTATTCATGGAAGATATCAGTTTCATAGAAAACTAAAAGGATCCAGATATTACAAGTAGGCAGGGAACAGATAATTAAAAGAAAAAAACCAAATCCTACAGAAGCATCTCCAAACTATTTTGCATTCATTTTTTAAAGTTTCAGGAATTTGACCTAAATTGACTTAAATAAAAGACACTTTCATTAAAATCATTCTCTGATACATCACTGAACTATGAAGTTTTTGTTCAATAAGGTCATTTTTAGAAATCTACCTAGCTGAAAATTTCATCTCTTGGACAGATCAGTCATTTTCAGAAAGACCCATTGCTGAACTGGCTACACAATGATCATTATTCTGGCAATAGGAATTCTCAAAGATAATTAACTAGGATATAGGCTGAAGGAGCTCTCAAATCAATGAACTCACAGAACTTTGGAATACTGAAATGTCTGGCAAGCTAATTTTTTCTTCATCCTGCAATGGGAAAGACGTGAAGGACAGATATTAAAATTGAAAATAAAAAGGGGAATACAATAGAGGATATAAGTAGATTCTCAAGCATCCTAAAATAAAAACATCATTTGTCTATGTCCAGGAAACACTGAATTGAAAGTATAACACACACAGACACAGACACACACACACACACAGACACACACACACACATCTTGTGTCAGAAAATACAAATGACTAGTTCTAGACTGGAAAACACTCATATATCTCTGTTGCACCTTTGATTCCCTTCACTCTCTCCACATCCTACAATTCTAGTCTCAGCATGATATTTCTACTATAGTGATATTTTTGAATAGCCAAGGAATTGTGATTGATGTAACTCTGTAAATGGATACAAGTCTACTTATATAATCTCAGTTGGGGGCACTGTTTGGAGAGCTGAAGGGAATACCAAGAAGTTGCTTACCATCTAACTTCATCTGACATCTGGAATGGTGCCCATTTCCTTTCACTGCTTCATTTCCTGGTCTGGTGCATATTGGAAGAGCTAACATCATCTTAAATTGATCTGAAATGAACACTTTTTGCAGTGGGAAGCATGCCAAGTAGATTCCACATTACAACTCAAATGTTTAATTGTCCCAGAGCTGGTTAAATAAACTGATTATTTTCCACTTTATCAAGTAGCAACTTGATGTTGGGCTTACTCAAATTACCTAAGAAGTAGATTTCATATGGTTCAGAATTAGATTTACAGAAGAAAAATTGAACTGAAACGACTGGACAGGATCCTGGGATTTTTAGAGATGGAAAGAATTTTAAAGATGATCTAGTCTGACACCACCTTTTTGCAGTTGAAAAATCTGATGCTTACAAAAAACTAAGTGACTTAAGCAATATAAGAGAATAAGTAGTAGGTTAGAATTTGAATCCAAGACTTATGATTTCAAATCCACTATACCATGGAAGCAGACAGTAAAAAACAGAAGAGACTGAGAACTAAGAGAATGGTGCAAGTAGAACTAGGCATGTTCTTCAAAGAGAAGTAGGGCACAGAGAAAATGCTGTAATCTTTTGAGGCTTTTCTGTATTGTAGAGGGCTTTCTCTATTGGTTAAGTCTTCTGAGGAAGGAGAAGACTTAGCATGTTGCACCTGGTTTATAGAAAGCCACTCAAGCACAATTAGTTTTGTCTTAGCCACTCCTTGGGAAATACTCCCTCGTCATATGCATCAGAGACAAGTGTTAAACCACTCTTCAAACAGTGTCCTTGTCCTATTCACAGAAAAGTGCTTGAGCAAATCTCTGCTCCCTCTTTCTCTTCTTTCTTTCCTTTCCTTCCCACTGAACAAGTTTCCTCTCTCTTTAAGCTACTTGCATACTGGCAGGATCTGTGTTGATCTAAACTTCTCTTTTTTTTCCTTCTCTCTTCTAAGCTTCTTTTTTCCCCTTTTCCCCTTTTAACTTGAGTACTCCTTTCCCATCTTGCAACCAGGAAAATGGACGAAGCTCCATGTGGCTATGTGGATCTAAGCTTCTTTCCTTCCTTTTTTCCTCACAAGTACTTTAGCCTTTTTAAGCTCAACTTCCACTAATCTGCCTGTCTTTTAAGTACCTCAGCATCTTGCTGCTTCTCCAGAGAGCTTAACCTGTGAACTATTTGTGGTCATCTATGAACTTTATGTAGTAATTTGTGAATAATCTGTAATAACCTGTGAGCCTTGCAGTAATCTGTGAATTAAAATCTAAGCCTTTCTTGCCTCCCAGAGTCAGAATGGTGAGTTTTTCACCCTAAATGAACCTGCTTTGAGGCCCCTTTCTCTGTGGGGCTATTTTCCATCAGCATGAGGAAAAGGACAAGGGACTTCTTTAAAATATATGAGTATAGGTTTACATGCCAATTCTTTTTAAGTAGTAAAGCAATTTTAAAAAAAACCTAGAAACTAAGGAAATTAGAGGAATGGCTAGAAAAAATTAGAAAAAATGGAATGAACTATTATTGAACCATAAAAATGATTCTACAGATAATTTTTTATGAAAATGGGAAGACTCCTATGAACTGAGCATGATGGAGTAAGCAGTGATAATAATTGTATTTAAATTAAAAAGAAAAATAACTTTGAAAGATTTTGGAACTCCCATCAATAAAATAAGTCTCATTCCAGAGGACAGAAGATGGCACATGCTCCCCAACTCTTAATGCATATGTGATGTGTTTAAAATAAAGCATATATTTCTGGACAAGGCCAAAGTGAGAATTTGCTTTGCTTGACTATGAATATTTATTATTAGGTTTTCTTTCTTTTTAAAATTGTCTATAGGTAGGAGGGATAGAAATGGGGAAATGCTTGTTAAAAAGGAAATAGTAATAATAAAATTATTTTTTAGAAAAAAGAAGGAAAGGAGTGGACCTAGAAAAAAAGAACATGACTGCAAACATTGATAAAAGAGCTCTAAGAGAGGGAATTGGATCTGGATGGAGCTCTGGAATGGAGTTTAGAAGAATAGCCATTTCAAACTGAAGCAGGGAAGTACATAATTTAAGTAGAACTATACCCAGAAGATTCAACAATGGAGAATCCTTATGATATACTATGAAAGTTTGAGTTATTTTAGTTTACCCAATACCTAAAATCTTAAGATTTTTGATTGTCTTAAAAACAACAACATTCCTTTAATTCATTCTGTCCATATTATGTTTTCAAGCCAGAATTGTTAGTGTGGAGATACTTCCCCAAGTTTCATGGGATATATGAATTGTGAGGTCCCCCCCCCTTTAAGATCAGACTACTATGAATATTTTGTTTAAATATTTTTTTTTTATTTTCAACAATATCATTACAGTACTGTCCTGGTCAAGGGTTCAAAATGCAAGAACAGAGATTTCTCTTTTATTGCAGACAGTCATTTAATTTCCAATTCAGAAAGCTGTTAACAGTATACTATTATATCCCTTTAAACATGCCAAAAGTAAATTTTATTTTGTTTTTTTTTTTGTAAGATAATAGATTAAGTGACTTGCTCAAGGTCACACATTTAGGTCATTATTAAGTGTGTGAGGTTAAATTTGAACTCAGGTCCTCCAGACTCCAGGACCAGTACTCTATTCACAGTACCACCTAGCCACCCTCAAAATTGAATTTTTTTATCAATTTAAGTGATGTTTCCCAATTGGGTAAGTGGAACATGATATTTTCAAATTATTCTATCATCAATTCATGTCAAGTTCTTAGTGATTGAGAATATCACTTTTTAATCAGAAATAGCAAAGATTTTTCCCAGTTTATTTTCTTTTTATTCTCAATGCATTTTCTTTTTTGGTTAAAAAGAACTTTCATTTTAATGTACTAAAGTATATCTATCATGATCCCTATAACTTTTTTCTATTTATTGAATTGTTCTTTTTCTTTACAAAATTATCATGGCCACCTCACTGATTTTTTTAAATATAAGATGTTAAAAATATAAATTACTTGTTCCCTTGAAATAAAGTGTGTTAAATACTAAGAAATGGCTCTAATCCCATTTCACTTTCTCCTAATTTGCAATTTTTAATGTCTCAATTTTTTTTCTGATTCTTAGGTATATATTTGTCTTTTGAATTCTTTAGTTTCCAATATAGGATTATATATTTCATTCTATTCATTAATTTTCTATTTCTTAATTCAATTCCATACTAACTTGGATAATTACCACTTTATAGTATAATTTGAGATCTGACAGTGAAAATTCCCTTTACTTATTTTTCATCCAATGTTGATTTTCTTGTCTAATTGGTCCTTCATAAAATTATTGTTATCATATTATACTATCTATCACATAGCCTACTGGTTTTTAATTAAATCTGTAACCTAACTAAAATTTCAGTTTTTAGTATATTAATCTATCCTAATCATTTATATTGGCTCTCTCTTGAATTATTTAATTTTTATTTATTTTTCTTTAGATATCTTTACATTTATTTTTATAAAATCTTTGGTGTGTATACTGGTACTGATGCACAAATATTTGAAAAAGTCATTATCAAGGTCCTTTAGCAAACTTTGTGTTTTATTTTTAAAACACTGGTATTTTGAAATGTTAAAGATGTGTTTATTTTATAAATTTATTATCTTTCTTGAAATAAAGATATAGCTATTATATGGATATATTATATAGATATAGTAATCTACCACATGAAGGATTTTTTATTAAATCAATGTCAGAAACTTCAGATGTGGAAAGTTCCTCTTTCAATGCAGATGACAGCCAGGCAGTAACTTAGTATATAAGTTCTGGTGAGTTGCTTCAGGCATAAAAAGGTTAAGGGTCTTGCCAAAGGTCACAAAGCTATTAAACAGCAAAGGAGGCATTTGAGCCTAGGTTTTTTTATGATTCAAAATCCTATATCTATAAACCACTACACAGAACTACTGTAGGCAGATATGATGGTATGTCTGGGAAATGCAAAAGATTCTATTTTTTAAAAGAAATGTTTTTGAATTATATTTTATTTTATTTTTTAATTATATGCAAAGATATTTTGCAATATTTATCTCTTTGAAAGTTTTTGAGTTCTACATTTTTCTATCTCCCTCCTTTCCCTTGCCTTTCTCCATAACAATGACTAATCTAATATAGGTTATACTTGCACAATCATATTAATCATATTGGGAAAGAAAAATCAGAGTTAAAGGGGGAAAAGAATATCAAGATAAAGGAAAATAAAAATAAGTTTTAAAAAGTGAAACTAGGATGCTTTGATCTATATTCAGAAACCACAATTGTTTTTTTCTCTAGATACGGATGGCATTTTCCATCATTATTCTTAGTAAGAAATATTTTAACCTTTCTCAAGGCATATATGTAAAATGTATTAAAGGTAGCATTTCTAAGAATTTTCAGTTTTCCTTTACTCATTTCCTAGTAAGATTTTTCTCTAATATTTCTCCAATATGAAACTATATCTTTCAAAAAATTCAAGATGATAAGGAAAATTCTTTCATTCCTATATTTTTGAAATTAGTCATTCTTACATTAGTATTTATTCATTTAAGTCAACAAAAATTATTATCTGACCTTTGGTGGTAGGGAATTATGTTATAAATTCTCACCCATAGTAATATATCTTTGGGAAGATTCATATATATATATATGTATATATATATGTATATATATATATTTCTTCCTATTGCTATTTATTATCTTTGTAGCAAGTTATTACCATGACAATGTAGAATATAGGAAAGGAAGGAGATTTCTTAGCTGTAGAAGACCGATTTTCACTATTATATTCAATCCTCTATAAAGGTGCCCACAATTTAATACTTCTCTCTAACTGGTTTTTTTCTTGCTCTTCTATCTCTCATGCAAAAAAAAAGAGATCAAAATGTGAAAATTTGAATGTGCATGGTGGTCACAGAAATAGAGAATCATGTCACATACAGTTGCACAAGATCCATTCCTGTGTGAACACTCTGGATGGATAGTAAATGATACCAAAGGAGACATTGTACCCTGGCATGAAAGGTTTAAATTAGAAAATTCCATGTAGCACCATATCTTGCTTTATTTTGGAATAAAAAAAAATTTCAGTGACTCACTACGAGCACATATAAGAGAGATAGATATGTTTAAAGCAATAAGGCCAAGAAACATACATCAGAAGTAAGAATCCCAATAATCTACTTCTTGCAGGAAAACAGAGCCTTATGACTGAATTCTATAAATTATTATGTGGAATTATAGATATATGGATAGATTTCAAAGGTTCTGTGAAATCAATAGGAGAAAAATTCTGAATCCGAAATGTACACTGTCAACCTCTCTTATTCCTATAATTCAAGGTCTCTATGCTAAATTTGTTGTACACATGAATCAACAAAGACAAATAACTGATGTGATCAGTTACATAGGACTAAAATAACTCTGCCATAGGAACAAAGATTATTTTGTTAAAGTTAGGATTATGGTGTTTATTTTTTGTTTATGAAAATATGCCTCTAAATAACTACAAAAATGTTTAATCCCTAAATTACTTTTGAACTTGATATTCTGAATATATCTCCCCAAAATATTTTTATTAAGGTCCATTTGTAAAAGCATCAGTTGTACTTTATCACTTTTCCAGTCAGATTATATTACATTAATTTGTGTAAATATTTAGAAACTTCATTTATACCCTACTTTCTAGTGAAGTAAGTAGAACAAGGAGAACAATTTATATGATAACAACTACACTCAAAACAAAAAAAGACTTTGAAAGTCTTAAGAATTCTGATCAATGCAATTCCCAATTATGACCCAGAGGACTGATGATAAAATATAACACTAACCTCCTGCCAGAGAAGTGGGGAATCAGGGTTCAGAATGAGACATATTTTCTTTGGTCATGGGCAATGCAGGAATTTGGTTTGCTTGACTAGACATATTTTTAACTTATCTGACTATGCATGATTTAATGACTTTACATTTTTATTTTTTCTGTGGGTAGGGATAGAGGGGAAAAGAGGTATTATGAGGGAGATAAAATTGATTTTTTATTCATTGAAAATATTAATTAAAAAAAGAATCCCTGGTTAGAATATATATTCAGCCTTGGTGCAATTTGCTGTGAAAAGCCTTTTCTGACATTCTAGTTATTCAAGTTCTCTTCTCTGTATAATATCTTGCTTTTAATTGTTTATTTTATATGAGGTATCATCCATTAGGTTTTATAGCCCAGGAGGGACATTCTACTTTAAAGTCTCATAGTTGCAATCCAGGAAAGTAGAATCATGCTTTGACCCTAGGTGATTCCTATTTATTATACTGAATTGAACACTAATTCCCTTGCAACTGATTTAAATCTTAGGTAAATGGACTGAATTTGGTTAAATTGCTGAAGAATCAAATGGAAGAAGATATTTTTTAATCTAGATTTAAAAATATTTCCTGGAGTTTTTACTTTTCCCTTGAAAAGGGAAGTAGAAACTGTTACAGATGAATAAGCACTCAATTGACTCTGTTATATAGCATATGGAACATGGGCTAATATCATTGTACTCTAAAATTTATTTTCAAAATGTTAATACAAAATGAATGCTATAGTACCAACTAAAAAGACTCCTCTAAATAAATGACATATAAGATAGCAATATAATTGTAACACCTACACCAAAATGAGTGGAAATTTCAGTTTGCTAAAGTTAACAAATGTTCCAAGTGCTTATCTGAAGAATATTATGCTAAACAAATGACAAGGTGGTATAGCCTGAGAGCTCCTTTGAAAGTAAACACAGAGAAAATTACCATAAGTGGTCACATGACTTTACTGAAGATGATGCAGAATTATTATTGTAATTTTCTTTTTGAAATTATATAAAGAGAATAGGCAGTACCTACCAAACTCAAGGATGTTTTCAAAATATTCTCTGTGAACACAAATCAGGTGATAACATTATTTACTATGCTCTCTCTTTAAACTCTTTCATACACAGACATACACAAGCATATGTGCACTCTCAGACACAGAATCATACATGAATCTTCATATATTTTCAAGGACATATAGGGAGGTTGTATATGTTTAAATACCACTATTTATTCAGAAAATGATTAGTCTTCTTCAATAATTCACTCATTCAATCAACACTTACTGAACACATACAATCTAAACTGTACTTTGCCAGGTGTTTTGGGAAATGAAAGCCAATACCTAGAGGAATAAAAACAAAACAAAAAACAAAAAACAAAAAACAACCCTTCAGAATCTGATGAACACTTTTTACAATTATCTCTTATGTATCTCCCTTAATTCTAATTCCTCTTACCCAAAATGACTAATCTGTAAACAGGTTTATCAAATATATATACATATATATATATATATATATGTATATATGTACATATATACACAAAGCAAACTTGTCTGTTCGTTGCTGAAGGGAGGGATGTGGAAAGGGAGGGTGGAAGGAAATTTTGTAACTTAAAAATATATATGTGCATAAGGATGAAAAAAAATAAAACTAAATAAACAAAAGAAAACCAATACCTAGTGCCATTAAGGTTACAATTTTATTAGAGTTGGGAAAAGTATATGATAAACAGCATAGATTTAATAGATTCATACATAGATTTCATGTTGTAAGGGAGTTCAGGAAACATGCAATTCAGTCTTATATATCAGGAAGCTAAGTCTCAGAGAAGGTTAAATCACTTGACTTTATAAGCAAACAGAAGTTATGAGAAATCAAGAAAAAATAAAAGAAAGCATAAAAATAATTTCAAAAGAAAGACAATGTAAAAATTACACTGTAAAAGCAGTCATTTGAAAAATAGATCTAGAAGAGATAATTTTAAAATTATTGGATTCATCATCCAAAAATGGACTGTACGTATCATTTTACAAGAAATTATCAAGGTACTTCTGGGGTGGAGCCAAGATGGTATCAGCCAGCATGCTCCCAGAGTTTTATGCAACACAATGTTAAATGAAGCCTGTATACAGACAGTAAAGCTACCAATAGCATCAACAAAAGAGCAAAACAATTTCTCAACTTTAGACATCATAGAGGATCTTCAGAGAAGATCTGTCTCTTTGGTGGAAAAGCAGAGAGTGAGAAAGCCATCAGGAGGCTTCTTGCCAGAGCACAGACCAGGTGCCAGCAGCTAGACAGTAGCCCAGGTTCCAGTAGCAAGATAGCAGGACACTAGGGAAGGTTACGTCCCCAGATGAAATGTGAGCCCTGGGAACACTGGGGCAACAGACAGGAGTAGGTAGGTAACACATCACAGCATAGACAAAGTTGGGACAAAAAAAGAAAACATAGGCAACACCTGGGCTGGGACCAGAACCCAGTCCCAGCACAAGAAGCTCAGGATTATATTCCCTACATTCAATGAGCAGAGCTCAAATCAGCAAAAAAACAAAAAAACATGCTAACTATAAAAAGTTAATATTCAGAAAGATATGATAAAAATGCCATCTCAGAAGAAGAAAACAGTGACAAATTACCCACATGGGAAGTCTCAAATGAATTTATGAATCAGATTCAAATAAAATATCTCATGGAAGAGTTTAAAAAAGACTATAAAAACCAAAGAGGAAAGCAAGAAGAAAAATGGGAAAAAAGAAATGAGACCTATGCAGGAGAATTATGAAAAACTGACTGAAAAAATCAATTCCTTTAAAAGTAAAAATGACCAACTAGAAAAATAATGTAATTCATCAAAAAATAAAATTGTCCGAGTGGAAAAGGAATGAAATTCATTTAAAAGTAAAATTAACCTAGTGGAAAAGGAAACACAAAAGTTAACTGAAGAAAATAAAATTCTTAAAAAATAGAATTAGACAAATGTAACTTAATGGCACTAGGAGACACCAAAACTCAATAAAGAAAATCAAAAGCCTGAAATAATAAAGCTATCTTTTTTTAACATAACTAAATTTTGAATTACCTAAACATTAAATAGCTAATATTATTCATAATTTACATATATAAAAGACCACTATGAAAAGTCCTTTGAAAATAACCTTTGAAACTAAAGGATACAACAAATAGTAATTAATATGGCAATTTTTTTTCAAAATAATATACATTTTTAATCAGGAAGAAAGAAATGTGTGTGTATGTGTGTGTCCTATGGTTTATTAAATTTCTTAGTATTATAATAATTTTCTTGTGAAAGTGAACATAACCCCTTCTCCATACAAAAAGATAGAAAACCTCAAGAGAAATGAAATGAGAGAAAAAATGTACTTCAGTCTGTATTCAGATTCCATTGGCTATCTCTCTGGGATGACTTGCTTCCTTTATCATAAGACCATAAGAGAAGTTGCTTCAATATATTCTCCCAAAGTCACTATTACTGGCTGTATTTCCCTCCATTCTATTCCTCCCCACTTCTCTTTATTCTATTCTCTCTCTCTCCTTTCACCCTGTCCCTGATCAGAAGTGTGTAGCATCTGATTACCCACTTCCATGATCTTCCCTATCTTCTATCACCTACTCCCTCCCTTCCCACCCTCCTTATCCCATCCCTTTCCTCTCATTTTTCTTACCTTATTGAGTGTGTATATTATTTCTACACTGAGCCATTTCTGATGAGAATGAAGGCTCATTAATTCCCCCTCATCTTTCTCCCTTCTACTCCATTGCAAAAGCTTTTTCTTGACTCATTGTAAAATATCTTAACCTGTTCTCCCTATCTTTTTCCCTTTCTCTCAGTAATTCATCACCCATTGACTCCATCATTATACCATATTATACCTGTGCTCCGTCTAACTGCTCTTATAAACGAAAAAGTTCATATGAGTTATCAGTATCTTCTTCCCAGGCAGAAATACACACAGTTCAGCATCATTAAATTCCTCATAATTAGTCCATCCTGTCTGCCCTCTCTGTGCTTTACCTGAGTCCTGTACTTGGAGATTAAACTTTCTCATCAGATTTAGTCAGTTCAATAGGAAAGACTGAAAGTTACCTGTTTCATTTAAAATCCATCTTTTGCCCTGAAAGATGATATTCAGTTTTTCTGGGTCATTGATTCTTGGTTGGAAACCAAGCTCTTTCGCCTTCCAGAATATCATATTCCAAGTCCTATGAGTCCTTAATTTAGATGCTGTCAGATCCTACGCAATCCTGACTGTAGAATCATGATATTTGAATTGCTTATCTCTGGCAGCTTTTAGTATTTTCTCTTTGACTTAGTAGTTTTGGAGTTTCGTTATAATATTCTTGGAGATTTTTCTTTTGCGATCTCTTTCAGAAGGCAGGTGGTGAATTCCCTCAATTTCTATTTTACCTTCTGCTTTGAAGATCTCAGGGCAATTTTGCTACATTATTTCTTGAAAGTTGAAGCCTTTTTCTTGTCAAAAATTTCAGATAGCCCAATAATTTTTAAATTATCTTTTTTGGATCTGTTTTCTAGCTTGGTTTTTTTTCCAATGAGATATTTCACATTTTCTTCTAATTTTTCAATCTTTTGGTATTGTTTTATTGTTTTTTGATTTCTTGCAAAATCATCAGTTTCCTGTACCTCCAATCTACATTTGAAGAAGTTACTTTCTTTAGAGAGCTTTTTAAATCTCCTTTTCTAGCTGATCAATTCCGCTTTTTAAGGCATTCTTCTCCCCCATTTGGCCTAAACTTGTTTTAAACATATTTTCTTCAGTATTTTTTGCATTTCTTTCACCAAGCTGTTGACTTGGTTTTCATGATTTATCTGCATCGCTCTCATTTCTCCTCCCAATTTTTCCTCTATCTTCCTTAATTGCTTTTCAAAGTCTTTTATGAGCTCTGGCACAGTCTGAACCCAATTTTTATTTTTCTTGGAGTTCTGGATACAGAAGTTTCAAGTTTGTCATCTTCTGAGTATGTATTATGATCCTCCACAGGATCAAAGTAATTTTCTATGGTCAGATTCTTCTTTTCTGTTGTTTGCTCGTTTTCTCAGTCTATGACTGAATTACTGTACTTCCAAGGCTTTGAAGGGTTTTTGCCCAGGGACCTTAATTCCCCCAAGGTCTTATGAGAGACTTTGACTGTTCTCTTGCCTGTGCTCTGTTGCCTGAATGACTACATCTCCCCTCTGCCCTGGAGCTGTGAAGATGATCTCTACTTGGCTGTGGTCATATGGGGCCCCAATTCGCAACCTGGATCAGAGTGTGGGCAAACAGCAGAGTCCTATTTAGCAGAGAGACCTCTGTAATCTCTCCCCACCCCTCTTATGTGTCTACCTCAGGGCTGCACTGGCACTGGTCGGGCTTCATGCTCACTCTGGTGCTGCAGAGTACTCACACAGGTCCTTCAAGCCATCCCCAGGGATCCCTAGGCCAAGAAGTTTGGAAACCAGACCCTCTTCCAAGGATCCAGGTACTCAGGTACTCAGGCAACCCTACAGATTGTTTCTGGTTTGCTCCAGCTTTACTGCACTGTGGCCTGGCTGCACTGTGACTCTTTCCAAATCTCCAGTCCTGGCAAAACAAACATTTCCTATGGATCTTCTAAGTTGTCTTAGATTGGGAAATTCTATTGTTCAGTTTTCCTGTCCCTCTAAATTTTGGCTAGAGTCATAATTTGAGGCTTTTTGGAATTTGTTGAGTATGAGATTTCAGAAATTCCTGCCCATCTTGGCTCCACCCACCTAATGTATCTTTTAGGAAAAATAAATGACCTAGAATATAGTCAAGATAGATTATTAATTATTGTTCTACCCAAAAGTCTAGATGCAAAAAAGAGCCTAGAAAATATCTTTCAGTAAATTATCATGGAAAAAATAGCCAAATATATTAGGTCAGGAAGACAAAATAGTCCTTTGAAGACTACAAAGAACCCCTTTAGAAAGAGACTCTAGAATAAAAACTCCAAGAAATTCCAGAATTCTCAACTAAAAGAAAAAATAATTCAAGTAGTCAAAAAGAAGCAATTTAAATGAAAAGGAAGTACAATCAGAATTACCCAAAACTTATCTGCTTCAACATTAAAGGATCAAAAGAGCCTGGCATATGATATTTTGGAGCACAAAGGATCTTGGATTACAACCAAGAATTAACTACTCTATAAAATTCAGCATATCTCATCAGGGGAAAGATAGATATTCAATTAAATAGAAGACTTCCAAAATTTTCTGATAAAACTACTAGAACTAAATGGAAAATTCAATCTTGAAATACAAGACTCGAGATGCATAAAAAGGTAAACTGAAAGGGAAAAACAAATGCTTGTCAAAAACATTAAACTACACACACACACACATACACACACACACACACACACACACACACACACACACACATATATATATATATATCCCTATAAGGGAAGATAACTCTTGAGAATTTTATATTTCTTAGGATAATCAAAGGGCTGAATATAGTTGAAGCATATAGTTCTTAGAACATGAGAGGGAAAGAGAGTAATTAGAGATTCTATACATAATTAGATCATGAAATGACCTTACTTTATTAGACATTCTGCTTAAGGAGGATTGTAGTACAATAGAAGCAGAGGGTGAGAGCATACTCAGAATGATAGAGCATGAAGAGATTAGGAAATAAACTTGTCTTAATCCATACTTTAGTTAATGAGGGTTTAAGTACCACTGTCCAGGTGCTAAAGGAACAGAGGGAAAGAGTGCATCTGGTACTTTGGTTGGGGAGTGATATGGAGCTATGGAAGGATTACTATAAAGAAGGAAGAATTTAGAGGGACTGGAGAGGAAAACAACATGAAGAGTTAATGCCTTTGCTTGACACTTTGGAGATACTTGGAGGGAATGGACTGGGGTAATATAAATGATTCATGAAGTGATTTGGTTTTGCATGATGCTTTGGCTTATGAGGATTGTTTGCCAATGGAGTATACTTGAAAAGAAGGTGAGGTATAAAGTGATTATAAATTGATGTGATTTATGAATCTTGAGAAGTGTGCTTCAAATGGGACAGAAGAGAGGAGTGTACTTAGTGACTATGAGGCAATATTGCTTATCAGTCAATCAAGAAATGTCAGTCATCTTTGAGAATGGTACTTCCATATGAATAGATAAAAGGACTATATTTGGTTAAAGGTGTTGTAGGTATAATACAGGGTTAAAACAATAAAGACATAAAATGAAGGTCTATATTAGGAGAAGGCTAGGTATCTGTGGATGGATAATACCAGGTGAAGAGGCACAAAGGCCCATTATAGCAGAGGGAAAGAAGGGAGGGTATGAACATTGAGTAAATCTACTCAATAGATTTGGCCCAGAGAGGGAATAACATACATTTCCAATTGAGTTTAAAAATCTATCTTACCCTACATGGAAATTGAGGGGAGAAGAAGGGAAAGAAAAGGAAAGAATGGACTAATAAAAAGGAAGGCAAATGTAAAAGTACAAGTAAAGTTAAAGTAAAAATTTAAAAGAAAAGTTAAAGGGGAAAGGGAACAAAATATTGATGAGGAAGAATGAAAGAAAAAAGAAAAGTATAAAAGTGGAAAGATAGCATGGAGGGAAACAGAGAATTAGTCATTTTAACTGTAAATGTGAATGGGATGGACTCTCCCAAAAAGTTGAAGCAGATAGCAGAATGAATTAAAAACCAGAATTGTGCCATATGTCATTTACACATGAATCAGAAAGATACAGACTAGGTAAAAGTAAAAGGCTGGAGTAAAATAAATTATGTTTCAGTGGAAGTAAAAAGACCAGGGGTAATGCTATTGATTTCAGACAAAGCAAAAGCAAAAGTAGATCTGATAAAGAGGAAACTAGATCTTCTTAAAAGGCACCATAGGCAATAAAGATAGATCATTATTAAACATTTATCCACCAAGTGGAATATCATACAAATTCTTAGAGAAGCTGAATGAATTACAAGGAGTCATAGACAGTAAAACTTTAACAATTGGGGGACCTCAACATGCTTCTCTATGAATAGGATAAATTTAATCACAAAATAAGCAAGAAGGAAGTTAAGAAAGTGAATAGAATCTTAGAAAATTTATATATGATAGACCTCTGGTGAAAAATTAATTCGGATAGAAAAGAATATACCTTTTATCCTCTGCAGTTCATAACACCTATAACAAAATTCATCATGTACTAGGGCATAAAAATCTTACACTCAAACACAAAAAGGCAAAGATAATAAATGCATACTTTTCAGATCATACTATAATAAAAATTACAATAAAAGATGTGAAAAGATAAACTAAACATTAATTGGAAACCAAATAATTTAATTCTAAAGAATGAGGGGATTAAAGAACAAATAATATAAGTAATTATTTCATTCAAGAAAATGATAATAGTGAGATATATACCAAAATTTATGGAATTCAGTTAAAGCAGGTTTATAAGAAATTTTATATCTCTAAATGCTTGTATGAATAAAATAGAGAAAGAGGAGACCAATTAATTGGGAATGCAACTAAGAAAGAAAAAAGAAAAAATAAATATTTCCAATTCAATACCAAATTAGGAATTCTGAAATCAAAGGAGAGATTAATAAAATTGAAAGCAAGAAAATCATTGAACTAATCAAGAAAACTAAGAATTGGTTTTATAAAAAGTAAATTAAATAAATCTTTGATTAATCTGATTAAAAAAAATACCAAGTAACCAGTGTCAAGAAGGAAAGGAGTGAACTCAACATCAATGAGGAAGATAATAATAATAATAATAATAATAATAATGATAATAATAATAATAATACAGACATAATTCACAGCTCTTTTGCCAAAGTATATGCCAATTAATTTGACCATCTGGGTGAAATGGATGAATATTACAAAACTATAAATAATCCAGATTAGCAGAGGAAGGAATATAACACTTAATAGTTCAATTTCATTTCAGAAAAAGAAATTGAAGAAGCAATCAACATCACCCTAAGAAAAAGTCTCTAACTCCAGATGGATTCACGAGAGAATTTTATCATACATTTAAGGAACAATTAATTCCAATTCTATATAAGCTATTTAAAAAATAGTAGAAGTTCTATCAGATTCCTTTTACTGAAGATCCAAAATAGACAAAGAAAACTGTAGACCAATCTTCCTAATGAACATTGATACAAGAACCTTAAATAATTTAAGGAAAGAGATTACAAGTTATTACAAGCATAATACACCATGATGAGGTAGGATTTACACTTAGGTAGGCAAGGATGGTTCAATATGAGGAAAACATTCAATATAATTGAACATATCAGTAACAAAAGCAACAGAAATCATATGATTATCTCCATTGATACTGAAAAAACAACAAAATACAACATCCATTCCTATTAAAAACACTACAGAATATAGAGATAAATGAAGTTTTCTTAAAACAATAAGCAGGAATTATTTAAAAATATCAAAAAATATTATATGCATTGGGGATAAACTAGGAGCATTTCCAATAAGATTGGGATGTAACAAGGATGCCCATTGTCTCTACTACTATTCAATATAATATTAGAAATGTCACCTTTAGAAATAAGAGAAAAAGAAATTGAAGGAATTAGAGTTGGCAATGAAGAAGCAAAATTGTCACTCTTTACAGCTGATGTGATAGTATACTTAAAGAACTCTAGAAAATCAAGGGGAAATCTGTTTGAAACAATTAACATTGGGAAAGTAGCAAGATATAAAATAAACCTACATAAATCATCAGCATTTCTATATATTAACAACAAAGTCCAAGGTTAAATGACAGAAAGAGAAATTTCATTTAAAATAATTACAAGGCGGCCAGGTGGCGTAGTGGATAAAGCACCGGCCCTGGAGTCAGGAGTACCTGTGTTCCAATCCGGGCTCAGACACTTAATAATTACCTATCTGTGTGGCCTTAGGCAAGCCACTTAACCCTGTTTGCCTTGCAAAAACCTAAAAATAAATGAATGAATGAATGAATGAATGAATGAGCAAATAAACAAATAAACAAACAAATAAATAAATGCTGAAGTAATTACAGAACACAATTGTACAACACAAAATCATGGGAATCTACCTCCCAAGACAAATCCAGAGAATATATGAACACAATTACAAATTTTTTTCACACAAATAAAGTCAGATTTAAACAATTAGAAAAATATCAATTACTCATGCTTAAGTAGAGTTATATAATAAAAATGACAACTCTACACAAATTAAATTATTTATTCAGTGTCATACTAATCAAACTATTAAAAAGCTATTTTACAGAGCTAGAAAAAATAGTAACGAAATTCATCTGGAGAAATAAAATGTCAAGAACATTAAGGAGATTAATTGGAAAAATGCAAAGGAAGATGATCTAGCAGTCATCAAAATTGCCTAATACTAGTTAAGCAATAGAATAATGGATCTTATGGTAAAGTATTGTTTGATAAACCAAAAACATCAGCTTCCGGGATAAGAACTCATTATTCAAAAAACTGTTGGAAAAGATGGAAAACAGTATGGTAAGAATTAGTCACAAACTCACATCTCACACCCTATACCAAAATAAGGTCAAAATGGCTGCAGGATTTAGAAATAAAGGGAGATACCAGAGACAAATTAAAATAATCTACCTAGTGGATCTACGGAAAGGGGAGAAAGAAATTGAGCCTATTACAAATGGAAAAAAGGATCATTTTGAGTCTATTAAATTAAAAAGGTTTTGCACTAATAAAGCCAATGCAGTCAAGATTAGAAGGAATAGAAAGCTGGGAAATAAATTTCACAGCTAGGGGTTTCAATAAAGATCTCATTTCTAAAATATAGAGAGAACTGGATTAAATTGTCAAAGGATATGATCAGGCAGTTTTCAAACAAGAAATCAAATCTGTATATAGTCATATACATGATTGTATATTATATATATATATATATATATATATATATATATGTGATTATATATACATATATGAATGCTCCAAATCATGAGTGATAGAGAAATGCAAACTAAAACAATTATGAGGTACAATTTCATACCTTTCAGATTGCTTAAGATGACAAAAAGGGAAAATGATCAATGTTGGAGAGGCTGTGGAAAGATTGGGATATTAATGCACTCTTAGTAGAGTTGAAGAGGCAATATGCAACTATATCCAAAGAGCAAGAAAAATAATCCTATCCTTTGACTCAGCAATACCAATACTAGGCCTATATCTAAAAGTAATCATAAAAAATGGGGAAAGTTCCATTTGTTCATTCCTATTAGATTGATTAATAAGACAGAAAAATTTTGGGAAGGGATATGGAGAAAATGAGAAATTAATGTACTGCTGGTGGAGTTAAAACTTAATCAGTCTGAAGAGCAAGTATGGTCTATAAGACCATACAAACCCTTTGACTAGCAATACCACTACTAGCTCTGTATCTGAAAGAAATAAAGAATAAAAAGAAAAAGGATCTATACATAATTATTTATAGCACCTTTTTTCAGGTATCAAAGAACTGGAAATTGTGGGGATACCCATCAATTGAGGAATGACTAAACAAACTGTGGTATGTGATTTTGCTGGAATACCATTTTGCATAATGATGAGCAGGATGCTTTCAGAAAAACCTGGAAAGACTTATCAGAGTGGATGCAAAGTGAAATATACTGTATACAAAGTAATAGCAATTTGTAAGATATTCAGCGGTGATTATATTTTCTTTTACAATATAACTATTATGGAAATATTTTGTATAACTATACATGTATAATCTATTTCAAATTGTTTGCTTTCTCAATGTAAGGGTAAGGGTAGGGGGAAGGGAGAGAATTTGTATTAAAAGTGTTAAAAATTAATGTTAAAATTATTTTTGAACTAGGAGAAATAAAATGTTAAATACAGTTATTATTAGTGACAGATTCAGAATTTTAATCCAGTTCTTCTAATTCCAAAAACCAATTCTTCCATTGGTTTAAGCTTAGTCTAACGCTTTATTCAAGGGGCTTAGTAATGAATAAATTGTAAAAAGTAGAGAAATAAATATAAGCTACCCTTCACATTTTGGCAGTGAATGAAGGGAAAGAGAGAGATGGTAGCTTAAGGAAGAGAAAATAAAAAGTTGAGAATTCATTTGATAATTTTAAATAAGAAAGCAGAGTATAGATAAAGAAATCTCATTTCAGGCTATGAGTTGTGTAGGAAATTAGGGAAGGATTTATATTGGAAGTAGAATTTGATACACACCTTGAGCTCTAATTAGAGACTGGATAAGTAGCTGATGTGGAAGAGGAATCCTCAGGGTGATCAAAGATAAAGGATTCAGAAATCTTAGGTGCATATTTGGGACAGTAAGGTTTGGTTAAAGTGGTGAGTGTGTGAATGGGAATAGTCAGAGATGATGTAACACAGGAGTGCCAAACCTACAGGCAGTGACAGAGTGTGGAATAACCAGATTAAAATGTAACTGGGGGCGGCTAGGTAGCGTAGTGGATAAAGCACCAGCCCTGGAGTCAGGAGTACCTGGGTTCAAATCTGGTCTCAGACATTTAATAATTACCTAGCTGTGTGGCCTTGGGCAAGCCACTTAACCCTGTTTGCCTTGCAAAAACCTAAAAAAAAAATGTAACTGGGAAGTACTGATTACTATAAAAAAAGTAATGGAAAGAGATAATGTTAATGTCTTTTTCTAAGTTAATATGCAGCTGACAGGGATCTTTATGGTCCTTTTTCCTGAGTATGACATTCCAGCTCTAAAAGATGGTTAAGGAAAATAAAACTACTATAAATACTTTTTTTAACGTATCAAATGTTTCTTGTTTTAACATATCAAATATTTTCCTGTTTCCTCAATATTTTGAGGAAAGAAGACTTGAGTACAAATCTGTGGGATGTGGGCTTAGGCAATTGTGCCTCAATTTTTTCATCTGTAAAATGCGGATAATAATATAACCTCTTGGGTTTATATTGAGAATAAAATGAGATACTCTTCCTAATATTTCTCAAATCTTAGATGTTATTCTTTCTCCTTCTGCTCTTTCCTAAGGTGGAATTGACCCTAACATTGTTTCCTCAATATTTTGAGGAAATAGGCATAACACTATATTTTGGTCAAATGAGCACTACATTTGAAACAGAGAAGGTTTAATAGCTTAACAAATATCTGTGATACTGAATTAAAAAATAAAATTTGAAATGTTTAACAGTGTCCAAGCAAAAACCTACCAAGAATGAGGCTTGCTACATTCCCCTACAAGCTAAATTAGATTAGGATAGTAATGTAGTTGTTCGATCTTCATTTAAGACAGGGAGAAGGAACTTAAACATTTTGAGAGGAAAAGTAAGCTAAGGTAATGTCCTGATGTGAAGTTAGAGGTAAGACAAATACACAAAACAAAGTGATACAGGACGAGGAGCTGAAAAACATGGAGGATATTTCAATGAGCATTGTAGACCTAGCAGAAACAAAAGAGCCTGGATTTGTAGAAAAGTCAATAAGTACATTTTCATGAGTATCTCTTTCAACTCCCAAAGACCTAGAGTAGAAGCAAAGAGCACATACAGCATGGCATATCTGACCACCTACTGATATAAAATGTGTTAAATAACAACCCAAGAAGATAAAATAGAATGAATTTTTACTGTTTTCATCAATTTGATATTTCTGAAACTCAGGAGGCCAGATTTCTGCAAGTCTTCTAGACTTCCAAATGTTCACTAATGTTAGTTCATCCCAAAAGCATGATTAATTTAAAGCACTGATCTCATGTATTATGAGGAAATAGAGCAAATAAATTCAGGATGACATAACATCTAACTAGCACTTAATACATTAGTTTTAAAACACAAAAACACAAAAAAAAATGTCTCAAGGAAGCCCTAATTTCAGTAATTCTTTGTGGGTAGGAGGAATAAAACAACAGCAATAAGAGACAATCTATGTTGAATAGCACACAGACAGATTGTTGAAATAAAAATAATTGAGTTATGCAGAAACTATGAGGACAGATTGTTCAGAAGGGAAAAAAACCTTCTACATTCTGTTGAGGTTAAATTAGTTTAACGAAAGTTATTACACAAAACACCCAATGAAATTTTTTAGCATAAAATCTAGTCATAGTATTATTATCTTATACATTGTCACTAAGCATGTATGTTACACAGATGTCATCAGAAAGAAATTATATGAAACACAAAAAGCATTAGCTATCATCTTCAATATTATTCCTTAGCACTACCTGGGCAGCTAGATGATACAATAGAGAGAATATTTACCTGGAAAGAAAACTTGAGTACAAATCTGTGGGATATGGGCTTGGGCAATTGTGCCTCAATTTCCTCATCTGTATAATGAGGATAATAATATAACCTCCTGGGTTTATACTGAGAATAAAATGAGATACTTTTCCTAATATTTCTAAAATCTTAGATGTTATTCTTCCTCCTTCTGCTCTTTCCCTAAGGTAGAATTGACCCTAACATAAGTGTCTACTAAATCATGGTTCTTAAATTTGTCCTGGAATCTAAATAAACTTGAGATCATATTATAAATGACTATACAAGTATGTCATCTTTTAAAAACTATCAAATTCTACCTTTTTACTGTGTTTTATATGGTCCCATATTGGCCTCAAAGAGTTAAAAGGCTTTACTTAGTCACTACAAAGGTTCAGGATGGCATAGTTTGTCTTAATTTGAAGTTCATGTTTTATAGGCATTTTTCCAGTCAACTTTAATGAAATGCCTATTAAGCACAATCCACAATAACAAGGTAGGAGATATACAAAGATAAGAAAGACAAATTCCTTGCCATTAAGTGATTTCCATGGAGTTTATATAAAGGATTTTTGAGGCTTTGGTATGGGAATTCTCTTTAACAGGGCATATGGCAATCAATTTAAGACAGCATATAAAACCCAGGGAATTGTCTGTGACACTTAAAGTGATTTGCCCAGAGTTACGCAATTATCAAACCTCAAAGATGGGGCAATGCATCATGCCACATTCTCTGGATGTGGATATCTATAATAAAAAAATTAGTTATATCAAGTTAAGAAGAGTCATGAAATGATGAGAATAAATGATAGAGGTGAGGTATGGAAGGGTATTTGGATTGCCTCTTGAAAGCTAGATACTCTAAAACCATAGAATGACAAGGAATTTTATGCTGAACCAAATAAAAATAATAAAAGAAAAAACACAATTCTCTTCATGGATATTGTTTTAGATTTATATAAAATATGATTAGATCCCAAACACCTCATAGCTTCCAGAAAATTATTGTGTTACTTTTCTTTCCTTTCTAATTTTTCTTGAATGACCTCAGGACAAAAAAAGCCTATTAAGATAGTAATAGATCATCCCTGTTGCTTCTACTACAATACAAGTACATTTCAACTAACAGCCACAAATAATACTTCAGCAATTTCCTGTATGTATAAATAATATAAAATCTGGAGCTTTTAAAATTTCTGTTAAAAACCATAAATGATATAGAAAACATTTCTCCTTTGGGGGTTTAAAACCTTTACATTCTTTTTTTTAAGGTTTTTATTTTTTAGAAGGCAAATGGGGTTAAGTGGATTGCCCAAGGCTACACAGTTAGGAAATTATTAAGTGTCTGAGGCCAGATTTGAACTCAGGTACTCCTGACTCCAGGGCCAGGGCTCTATCCACTGTGCCACCTAGCCACCCCTTTTACATTCTTTTTGATGGAAAAATGTGCCATGGTAGCAGTCTTATATAATTTCCTATCAATTTGGAATGCATAAAATGGAAAGAAGTTGTCCGAGAGGAAAATGACCAAGTGATAAATATTAAGGTGCCTTTATCTTCATAAATTTCATTTATTAAGATGAATATTTTCTCAAATTTTTCAGTTTTACTCCACCACAGATATTGAACACTTATTGGTAGGTTCTTAGAAACAATGTGGTAGGTAGCATGCTGTATACTTATTATCTTAGAATCAATAGTCCTTAGTTTTCTCAGTTGACAATAGGGATTAATTTCATTTTCCTGGGTAAAACATTCTTTTTATGTACTATCATTTGATAATTTGAGCAAGAACAAAAGCACATCTTAGTAATTTTGAGAAAATACATTTTGAGAAATGTTTCAGTTTTATAATCTTCTTGCTAAAAGTTGTAATTGCTCACTGTCACTCAGCAGATATAATGTAATACTCATAATGCCAAAATTTCCAACTGAAATAAAGGAATAAAAGACATTGATATCAGTTCTGTAAAATACCCTTTTCATTAATGATCCCTGTTTTTAAATGACTTTCTATAAAGTGTTTCTCTCTGCTTTCTGGAAATATCCCTTTCTTGAATTAAAGAATAGAGATAACTACCACCTAAATCTATACTAGTGACAAGAGAACATGGAGGAAGTGACTAGGAAGATAATTCTACCTAAAACAAGTAACCTTGAAATATAAATGATTCAGTGTCAATAATAGTCATCCTTAAAAACACTAATGGGCATAGCATTGTCTCTGTCTTGGTCACTTTCTATGATATATAGTCTGACAATTAGGGAGGGAAAACAAGATGTCCTTTTTTTCCTGAAATTAATTTTTAAAATTTAATTGCATTTTGTCTCTAATTAACCTATATTTTTTCTTTTCTACTTGCCAAAAACACAACTATTGTCATAAATAACAACAGTCAAGTTGAGCCAATTTCCACATTAATCCATGTTAACTACTTTAAAAATATATATTTATCATTTTGTATTCTTTATTATGTCTTTGTCAAGACATGAAAACAAACTTCTTCCATATATCCTAGAATCTAAATTATGGCATTGATGAGAATCCCTAAGTCTCTGAAAATTGTTTTTTATGTGTCGTCATTGCATAAATTCTTTTCCTAGTTCTTCTCAATTCACTCTGCATAAGTTATTTCCAATTTTTGTATGCAACTGTCCATTTCATCATTTCTTATTGTGCTATATATGTATAGCATAGTTTATTTAACCATTCTCTAAGAGATGGGAACCTGCTTCATTTCCAGTTTGGGGTTTACTTAGCTGTTATTATCCAAAAATCATATCTCCTTATATGAATCAAGGTAAATTGTTTATTTTCCATGTAACTCAAGAAGTTCCACAAACTTACAGACTATATCAAAGAAGGGGGGAAAGTTCCCTCATGGGGAATTCTAGTTGATAGTGTCACAAATCCTTTATGTATTTGTATATTCCATTTAAATAACTGAAATATTTAGAGAGAATAGAAAGAAATTTAGAAGAGGATCCAAGTTGGAATTCTACCTCAAGTACTGGTCAGTTATACAATTATGGATAACTCATTTAATCTATTCAATCAACAAACAAGAATTAGGAGAAAGAAGGGGGGAAAGTTTACATGATGAGAAGTAAATGTGAAATAAATACTATATAATTTTAGATGTGGCATACAATACCAATTGGGAGGAAATAGAAAAGTATCCTCTAGATGATGCTGATACTTAAGGGGAGCTAAGGATTCCAAGGAGTGGAGCTAAGAATACAGAACATTCTACATATGGGTGATAATTCATGCAAAGATGCAGAAACATCACACAAAATATACTATATAAGGAATACAAAATAAGTTTTTCAGGAATAAAGATAAAATGAGGATAAGGTGAAAATTGTCTGGAAATATAAGTTGCAACCAGATTGTGAAGGATTTAAAACATAAATAAAGTAGGGGTGCCTAGGTGGCGCAGTGGATAGAACACCGGCCCTGGAGTGAGTAGTACCTGAGTTCAAATACGGCCTCAGACACTTAATAATTACCTATCTGTGTGACCTTGGGCAAGCCACTTAACCCCATTGCCTTGCAAAAAAAAAAACACCTAAATGTTTTTTTTTTAAATTTAAATAAAGGAGGTTGTACTTGACTCTAGAAGCAATAGGGAAGTACTGTAACTTCTTGAGCAGTGGAATGACAGAAACTGCCATATGCTTTAAGAATATCAAACTGGCAGCTATAAGAAGCATGGATTAGAGAAATGAGATGTGCTGAGTTCAGAGAAACCAAATAGCTTATTATTGAAATTGTTGAGGTAAGAAGGTGTAAGGATCTGGATTAGGACAGTGCCATATAGACAACAATGAATAGATGAAAGAGATATGATCAAGAATGAATCATCAAGATTTGAGAAATGATTCCTATGACACATGAGATAGAGGGATGGACAAAGTATGATTTTGAATTGAGAAACTGAATAACAGGCATACGTGTCCACAGAAATAAGCAAACAGGAGTGTGGGGTGCCTTTATGGAGAATGATAAAGAGATTTTTGAGATTTGTGTGGCATATCCAATAGAGATATAAAATGGGGAGCTAGAAATGTAGAAGTGGAACTCAGGAGAGATATAAGGGTACAATATGAAGATTCTGGAGTCATCATAAAGATGATGAACACATAGAAATTGATGAGATCACAAGGAGACAATACACAGAAAGAATACAAGGGGGAATCAAGAAAATCTGGGGCACACATACATAAAGAGGTCAAAGTATGGATAAAGTTCCTAGGGATCAGTCACCAGGACAGGGAATATAACCCAATGGAGTCAATGTCATAAAAATCCAGCAAAAGCAAAGTATCTAGAAGAAGGGGTTGACCTAAGGCAGAAAAAGTGACCATTCGATTCAATTCAAAAAGGATCACTATGGAATCAAGAAATGTTCTTTGGAGATGGTAGCATCTAAATTCATCTTAAAAGAATGGGTAGAATTTATTAGGGAAATGGACTAGGCAAAGAAGAATTCTGAGGCTTAGCTAATAATGTTACTGAATGAACAATGCTGTCTTTATAGGAGCAAGTGATCAACTTCAACTGGATCAAATAGAAGATATGGGGAGGAAAAAAGCTTGATTATAGCTTCAAATAGAGGGAATATTGTGGTATACCCTTAATTGTACTCAGGGTAAAAGTTCTCATGTATACTTGGTAATAACTGGGGAATGGGACAGGGTTTCCAAAAGAGAGGTAATATAACAGGTTCTAAGTATTTGGCCATACTATGAAGAATTGGTTGAATAGAAGTAAGAAAAAACCTCTTAAAGGGTTACTGCTATAAATGAGTGTAAATGAGATCTTGTTCCAGGGGACTGGCAGTGGGAACAAGGATAATCCAAACAATTTAGAAACAATAAAATTTAATTAGGCAAAATGTTCCATTGTTCTCAGAATCAATGATAGAAAACACTGCATTTGTATGAAAAGGAAGAAGACATTTTGAATTAACATTACCAAATGTTTGAAAGCCATATGTGGCTAAAAGTCTCTTCCAGGTGGTGACAGAAGAGCTTCTCCTAGGTGTTCTCTCCATAATAATTCAAAAATCTTAAAATTATGATTCTAACTAAATATTCAAGAGACAGAATCCACAGAAAGATCAAGTGAGGCAATTCTCCAAATCAAGGTAATGTGGGAAATAATGGAAAGTCTCCTCCTCACAGGGTTAGATGGGCAGCAAGTCAGAGTGAAGAAACTTCAGCCTCCTGGAGGCATACCCAGGATCCATGGGAGCCCTGGCTCATGGCAGTAGGGGCAATTTCATGACCCTGGGAGGCACTGGTCACAAATTGGAGATCAGCAGAGGAGACCTCTGCCAGAGCAAGTACTCAAAGCTCAGGCCCTCAGGGCAGTTGTGGCAGTCAGCATGGTCAGCTCAGCAGTGGTGGCCACATGGCAGCCCAGATCCAGGAAATAGAAGCAGGTGGGGAGCCAGTAAGCAGGAACTCTTGGGCAACTGAGCCTTGAGTGCTCAGCCCACAGAAGGTAGGAGAGGGGAGAGAGACTTCAGAGGTCTTTCTTCTCTACCTTGAACAGGACTCTAGATCTCTGACCACATTCAGATCCTGATTGTAGGTTAGGCCCCCATAGAACAACACCCCCCACCTCAGTCCCATTGGCAGAGGTGTGCACTTTATGGTCATTCACAGACCAGGAGGGAAGTCAGAGCTTCACAAACTGAGATCCTTGTGGGGAGGGGGTGTCCCAATAATACTCAAAAGCTCAGGAAGCATCCCAAAACCAGGCACAGGATAGAGAAATAAGTAAACAGAGAAATAAGAGGAACACTATTGAGAAATACATTGTCTATGATCCCAAGAATGATCAAAATACTCAATATAAAGATGAGAAAGTACAAGCTTCTGCATCTAATGACTCCAAGAAAAATGGCAGTTGGACTCAAGCTATGACAGAGCTCAAAAAAGATTTTCAAAATCAAGTATGGGAGATAGAAGAAAAATTGAGAAAAGAAATGAGAGAGATGTAGGAAAAAATATGAAAAAGAAGTCAGAAGCTTAGTCAAGGAGATCCAAAAAAATACTGAAGACAATAACATGTTAAATACCAGCATGGTTCAAATGGCTAAAACAGTTCAAAAAGTTATTGAGGAAAAGAATACTTTAAAAAGCAGAATTGGCCAGATGGAAAAAAAGAGATAAGCAAGCCCTCTGAGGAAAATAAAACCTTCAGATATAGAATGGAGCTAAAGGAAGATGTTGACTTTACAAGAAGTCAAGATACAATATGTCAACACCAAAAGAATGAAAAATTAGAAGAAAATGTGAAACATCTCATTGAAAAATCAACTGATCTGCAGCCTAACAGTAACATGGAGGTGATGATCAACCTTGATGGATTTGCTCAATCCATCAGTGCAACAATCAGGGACAATTTGGGGCTGTCTGCAATGGAGAATACCATCTGCATTCAGATAAAGAATTATGGAGTTTGAACAAAGTTCAAGGACTATTCCCTTTAATTTAGGAAAAAACCAGATATCTTATTATCTGATCTTATTATCTCTTCTACTATTTGTTTCTTCCTTAAGGATATGATTTTTCTGTCATCACACTCAATTTTGATCAATGTACAACATGGAAACTAAGTAAAGACTGACAAATTCCTTTCTGTGGCGGGGGGGAAGTAAGATCAGGGGAAAATTGTAAAACTCAAAATAAATAAAATCTTTAATAAAACAAAAAAGTAAATGTAAATTGTGCTGCTGAATGTCATTTCTGTCCTCCAACTGAGGAAACAATCAGAGACTGGCTAAGAAGAAGAAACCCTCCTTAAGATGCCCCAGCAGAAGGGCATGAGAGTCAAGGCAGCCAAATGGCCTTATTTAGAGAGGAAATTGAAGAGATGCATGGAACAGCAAAAGGTTGGTGGACTCCTTGTGTCCACAAAGATGGTTCAGCAGGGTGCCAGAAGAATTGCTAATGAAAAAGAAGTGACTGAGTTCAAAAGAGGACATGATTTGTGCTTCAGGTTCATGAAACAGAATGGACTAAGCATGCATCCATGCATAGACTTGCCCAGGGAGTGCTTGTGGTCAACCCCAGACTAGAGCACAGGCAGGAGAGCAGTCAGAGCCTTTCCTAAGATAGTGATTCATCATCAAACACAAAGGACGATAAGCTAATGAATGGGAGTTTTGACAGTGAGGAGGTGTATTAATTTTATGATGAATAAAATTTGAGTTTAATAACTTTAAAATAAAAAGAAAAAACAACTGATCTGGAAAATAGATTCAGGAAAGAGAATTTAAAAATTATTGGGATACCTGAAAGTCATGATAAGGAAAAGAGCCTTGACCTCATTTTTAAATAATTCCTACAGGAAAATTGCCCAGATATCCTAGAAGCAGAAGGCAAAACAGAAATTGAGAGAATCCACCGATTTCCCTCAGAAGGAGAGATATCCCCCCAAAAAGAACAACCCCTAAGGAATATTATAGACAAGATCCAGAACTACCAAGTCAAAGAGAAAATATTACAAGCAGGCAGAAGAACACAATTCAAATATCATGGAGCTGTAGTCAGATTCACACAGGACTTAGCAGCAACTACAATAAGGGCTCATAGGGTTTGGAATATAATATTCCGGAAGGCAAAAGAGCTTGGAATGCAACTGAGAATCAACTACCCAGCAAAAGTGAACATCCACTTCTGCGGGAAAAGATGAAGTTTCAATGAAACAGGGGAATTTAATTATTCCTGTTGAAACAACCAGAACTGAACAGAAAGTTTGACCTTCAAATACAGGACTCAGGTGGAGCATAGAGAGTGGAGGAGAAGGGTAAAAGCTGGACTTAATGATGATGAACTGCATGTATTCCTGCATAGAAAATTGATACTGATAATATTCATATAAAACTTCTCATTTAAAGGAGCAGGTAGAAGGAGCTTTTATAGATGAAGCACAGGAAAGAGCTGAATTTGGAGATATAATATATTGTAAAAATAGAATCAATGGCTACAAGGGAAATTTAATGGGAGTAAGACAAAGGAGAAGACAAATAGGCTAAGATAATTTGTATAATAACATTTTTTATTGCCATGAGCTATTGCAATGATATGGAAGGAGGGAAAGGTGAGGGCAAATGAGGGAGCCTTTGCTCTCATCAGAGGTGGCTCAGAGAGGAAACAGCATGTACACTCAGTAAGATATAGACATCTAGAGTAAAAAAGAGAGAAGGGGGATGGGGGAAGGGGGGAATGTGAGTGATAGAGGAGAGGGTGGATAGTGGGGGAGAGTGGTCAGATATAATAAATTTCCTTTTTTACTTCTTGCAAGGGGCTGGGATTGTGGGGCCAGTCTGGGACCACTGGGCCAGTGGTTTCTGGGCCTTAGGGGTGGTATGTGGGCTTAGGGCCTCTTGGCCCCAGGGCCAGTGTTCTATCTACTGTGCCACTCACCTACCCTACAGCACATTTTAGAAGAGGGACAGAGTGAAAGGAGAGAGAAAATACAGTATATGGTAGTGGGGAGGTATGAATGGAGGGAGTTGGGATCAGCAATGGCAACAGCGGAAAAATATGGAAGTAGCTTTTATGATGGACTTATCAAAAAGAATGTGATCCACCTGAGATAGAGCTGGTGGTATTGGAACACAGAATGAAGCACATTTTTTTTCCTCTTTCCTTTATTTCTCATGAGGATCTATATTTTGGGGGGTGGAGGGGGTATTATGTTTACTCTTTTTTTTGCAAGGCAAATAGGGTTAAGTGGCTTGCCCAAGGCCACACAGCTAGGTAATTATTATTAAATGTCTGAGGTCAGATTTGAACCCAGGTACTCCTGACTCCAAGGCCAGTGCTCTATCCACTGTGCCACCTAGCCACCCCATTGTGTTTACTCTTAAAAGCATCATTTGTACAAAAATAATTGACAATTCAATTAGGAAGACAGGACATATTTCATACCTATTGAAATCAATGAAAAAAATAATGTACATAGCAATATGCTGAGTGTCTCAAGAATTATATCAATATGTTCAAAGGAAAAGAAAATCACTTGGGAAGTTATGAAGAATGTGGAATTTGAGCTGGAACATAAGAAATGAAGAAGGCACACATAAACAAAAAGAAGGAAAGTCTTCTGAAAGGAAGATTGAACTAATAGAAATTCAAAAGAATGTGTTTTAGGAATAAATAGTGAACTGATTTAGAAAAGTGACTCAAAAATAGAACATAATAGGAGCTACAAAGTTGAGGCCAGAGGGCCTTTAAAAGTCCACTGAATTTAAAACCAAAGTATCTGGGTTTTAATCCAAATTCTGTTGATGCCTAGAAAATGTCAGGAAATTACTACTTTTTGTTCTCAGTTTCCTCATCCCTAAAATGACATAGTTGATGGGGGTTTATCAATCAAATCACTTTTAGCTTTAAGACTTTGACCTATGGTCACAATGCCTAACTTGAACTTGATTAATTAAGCAATCAATCATCACCAAGTTCAAGTTATGGACAAAGGAAATTTAATGTCCTTAATATTCCTAGAAGTTATGAGCTCTAAATGAGATAATGTAAATGAGGTGTTTTGCAAATATCAAAATACTACATAAAATCTGCAATAATTAGCAGCAAGAAATAACATAGTATTGAGCAGTTCTACTTTTAAACAATGCTTTAATTTTGTAATGGTCTCTGGAGAATATGCCTTTTAAAAAAATAGCATTTGCAGTGTTCCCTCCAAAGAAAAATGTAAAGCTTAAATAGAGGTAATGGAATACTGATTTCAGATTCAATAAGGTGAAACATGCATCTATTATGATCAAACAGTCCAATTAACTATGCATCCAAGCATACAAATGCATTGTGATTGACTATAATAATAATAACAAAAAATTTTTTCAAAAGGTGTTGTTACTTTTTAGTCATTTCAATCATATTTGATTTTTCATGAACATTTGGGGTTTTCTTGGCAAAGATCACTGGAGTGATTCTCCAGAGGAAACAGGCAAGCAGGGTTAGGTGATTTGGCCAAGTTCTTACAGGTAGTGAATGACTGTTGTCACCACATTCTACACTCTGTGCCATCCAGCTACCTAGTCTCAGTTCAAATAGTCTCAAATAAAGAGTTGGATATTTTGTGTCACAAGTTGAAAACATATATGCCAAAGTACTCACAATGGAAAAGGCCTATCCAAAATAAGTCCCTTTTCAATTTTTATCACCTTATTTTAAAAAGTTAAGGTAAATAGCAGATGGTGATTTAAATTTAAATGTCTAATTTTCACTCAAAAAGAACATTTTCCAAAAATATAGTATTTCAAATGGATAGGAAAACTATGTTAAATCAAGGAACAATTTAAAATTTTCTTTTCCTCCAATGACCAAGGTTTCAAATTTTTAAAATGACTGATTCTTTAGAATATTATAAAAATCCTAGGCAGTACTCATTAAACCATATTTTAAACCAGTTAGGGTGGGAATCATAAAGAAAATACAAAAACTTTAACTGATATAGAAACTAAAACTATGACAAAGTACAGGAGAGATTACATATAAGCTAAGTTACACAGTGGATAAGTGTGCTGGGACAGGAATTAAGAGGACAAATCTTCCTCAATTCAGATCTGTTCTCAGAATTTAACTGTCCAAATCACTTAATCAAGTTTCTTCATCTGTAAAATGAAATGGAGAAAGGAATGGCAAAACACTCCAGGATCTTTGTAAAGAAAATCAAATATGGTCATGAAGAGTCAGACATGACTGAAAGATTTGAACAATAATCATCACCACTTTAATACACCATTTAGACTTAACACCATACTTCAACTAATTGCCTTCTCACCCTGGAACTTCCCTCAGTGCTTTTAGTCTCCTCACCCTAGAATGACTGTCCCTACAATTACCCTGGAACATCTCTCCACCTTTCTGAGTTTCCCCAAGAAACTTCATTTTAAGCAAGAATCCAATGCAAACATCATTCATTGCTATGTTGGACTGTCTTCTAATTTTCTGAAATTCTGTACACAAGAGCATTTCCTTTGCAACTCTGAACATAGCTTTCAGTTCTATTTTGTTATTTTCTTCAATTAGAATATAAGTTCCTTGAAGGAAACTAATATCTTTTGTGTTCATGTTTGTATCTGCAGTTCTTAGCACAGTTCAGTCTTGCATATCTATTCTAAATCAATTTTTGTTGATGTGATGACTTTTTCTCCTATAAATTCTTAGGAAAATAAAATGGCAAAATAAAGTTATCACATAATATATTTTATATTCTATTGTCCTTTAGTGTCTGATACCATAGATAATAAGTTGCTAGAGGGTAAAGACTATGTACCATATTTGTAAATTTTCTTCACATTACCTGGGTTCTTCCTAAGACCATTCACTAAGTATAGATACTGACCTCCATTCTCATCTCCATGAGATATAACTCAGGGACAATTTGACACAGAATTTCAGAACCATTACCTACCTCCCAATAGTTGTGGTCTGGAAAAGTACTTGTATATACCATGTGGATAAACAAGGACTCACCAACTTCAATAATTCTAGTAACATAGTAGAATGCCAAATAATTGACATCTGCCTTGCCATTGTCGAATGGTCCACAGGACCATTTTCCTACAAATAAGTCAGACATCTTACTTAACACTTTACAATAAGAATTAAAAGCGCTCTTTTTCTGAACTCTAAGGGCTAAGAAACAGGACCAATGACATCAGGAGGGTGATGCCTTAACTTTAAAAATAAATTAGATATAACTGAAGCAAAATTGTTCAAACTCATTGGCTTCACTATCTCCTACAGAGTCACTGGAGTCCAGTGGTAAAACATAGGTCAGTATGACAGATAGTGGTTTCAATTGCAGTGGAAAACTTTGCTCTTTGTAAGTTAAGGTCTCTATTAGCTTCCAATTTGTTTGATGCAACATCATTTTGTTAGCTGAAGGCTGGGTGAGAAGCAAGGCAAAAAAAAATCCAATATAGGAGGAGAAGACTATTCTGTCTACTCCGCTGCTAATTCTCCTTCAGTATGATCTCATGTTGAAATCTCTTTGAATATAGAGAATTTGATATTTCTATTTTCCTTTCCCAAATCAAGAAGAGCTTGTGATTAGTCTTCTTGGGAAGTGTACTACTCTCAGTACAGGCTACTTGAATTACTATAACATATGAAGAAGAGAAAATGAGACATAGGGAGAATAAAATGGGTTATTATGAATATGTATAAAAAATGTTGGGCATTTCCTTTTAAGCCTTGCTCTAGAAATCCCAACAAAAATTATAAATATTTCAATTATCTTTAAGAAACATTTCAACTATTAGATAAATTCTATATGATCCACAGGACACTGATAAATTATTGTTTGCTGAAATACTCATATATTTTGAAAGACAAAATAAATGAAGAGGGGGAAGGAAGATAGAAGGAAGACAAAGAAGAAAACCATTTATATATTTGAATTAAGTTAGGTGATAAACTAGAAACCATCAAAAAAGACATGGGGAGGGTGCAATTTAGAGATTGCTATTTGGCAGGAGAATAAAAATCAAATTTTAATTTATTTTTAACATTGCTTTTGACATCCAATTTATTTCTTGAAATTATTTCTTTCAACGGGAGTACTATTCAACATTGTTTCTATCACTTCTGAGCCACTGCTTCCAAAAGGACAATGAATTCTGTTATCTAATAACTGATATGATCTGGATTTTGTTTTGCAGCACAAATCACTAAAAATAAAATCATTCTATAATTCAACAGTCTCTGTTCTATGATAGACCATGTCATAATAACCATCTCTAATTCAATCTACTCTGTGCAAAGAATAATATTTCAAGATATGTGGCAATAATATGCACATAATTATTTTAGGAATAAGCAACAAGCATAAAATATGAAATTACTCATATGACTTTCCTGTATCAAGAGAAAAAAAGAGAGAAGAAAATAATATAAGGTTCCAGTTGAGGAATCAGAACATGCTTGACTTAAAGTATGTCAGGTGTCATATTGCTTCAATTACATTGATATAGAAAATGTTCATTTGGAAAAGAGAGGATGTAGCTTTGGAGGGGTGTCAGGGACCTTAAATTTTGATCTAAAAGATAATGCAGGGGACAGAAAGCTGAAGCCAGAAGAATGAAAATAATCACCCCCCAAAAAAGAGGAGTAGGAATTCTTAACTTGTTGTACATTAACTTAAAAATACTTTGATAACTATTTCATTATATGTTTTTTTAATTTATTTTATATTATTACAATAATCTTTTTGTGAGAGTTATCATAACCCCCCCCCAAAAAAGATGAGAAACCTCAAGAACAGTGAGAGAGGAAAAAAATATGTGTACTTGAGTCTGTGTTCAGATTCCAATGGCTCTGTCTCTGGGATGAGTTTCTTTCCACATCATAGCCACCAGAAAAGATACTTCAATATTTTTCCCACAGTTGCTATCACTAGATGTATTTCCCTACATTCTATTCCTCCCCACTTTCATTTATTCCATTCTCTCCCTCTATTCACCTGTCCCTGTTCAGACGTGTGTTTTACTTGAGTACCCTCTCCCACAATCTTCTCTCACTTCTATCACTTTTTTCCCCTTCCCTCCCCCCATTCCCCTTCATCCCATTCCTTTCCTCTCATTTTTTTTCTCTAGGGAAAGATAGATTTCTATACCCTATTAGGTATATATATATATATATATATATATATATATATATATATATATATATATGTTATTTGATCTCTTAGCCATTTTTGATGAGAATGAAGGCTCACGCATTCCCCCTTGCCTTTCCCCATTCCACTCCATTGTAAAATCTTTCTTGACTCTTATGTGAAATATCTGAGCCCCATTCTTTCTCTCCTTTCTCTTCCTCTCAGTACTTTACTTTATCACCTATTGACTCCATCTTCTTACTATATATTATACCATAAAGTTCTGCTCCTTCCTGTGCCTTGTCTATATATGCTCCTTCTAACTGATCTTATAAATGAGAAAGTTCATATGAGTTACCATTTTCTTCTTCCCATGCAGGAATACAAGCAGTTCAACAAGCCATCCTTCTTGTCTACCCCATCTATGGTTCCCCTGAATCCTGTACTTGAAGATCAAAATTTCTGTTCAGCTCTGGTTGTTTCAATAGGAAAGTTTGAAAGTCCCCTGCTTCATTGGAAGTACATCTTTCCCCCTGAAAGACGATGTTCAGTTTTTCTGTGTAGTTGAGCCTTGGTTGTAAACCAGGATCTTTTGCCTTCTAGAATATCATATTCCAAGCCCTATGGACCCTTAATGTAGATGCTGCCAGATCCTGTGTAATCCTGACTATAGAGCCATGGTAGTTGAATGGCTTGTTTCGGGCAGTTTTAAGTATTTTCTCTTTGACTTGGGAGTTTTGGAGTTTGGCTATAATATTACTGGAGGTTTTTCTTTTTGGGATCTCTTTCAGGAGATCTTAGACTTAAAGGATACAGGTATAGTTAGTTGGGTCTTGTCTCTCCATTGAAGAGGTCCAGAAGTTTGAGACAAAAATCCCTGATGCAAAGCAGGAGTGTCAACTTTAAATTTAAGTGTCTCATTATCCTTTGACCCACTTTAATTCTTCTGTGCTGACAAAGCTTAGCACTTACTTTGATGAGGGCATCATAACCTGGATGGTGCTAAGTCAATGTCTCCCATAACTTATAATCATTTGTAAAGTTCTCAGGTGAGACCTTCACAATCTCCCAGTACTTAGAAATATTTAAGATTCTTGTAGTTAATTAGAACAGGGTTTGACTTAATCTGTGCTTCACTTAACAAAGTGTTAAGTATCCTGGATGGGGAGGGTAGAGTAAAGATTGAGAGAAAAGAGGCCTGGGTGGAGGAGCACAAATATTTTGAGAAATGATTTGGCTTTGAATTATACCCAAAGGGCAAGAAAAATATGCATACACTTTGCTCCAGCAATACGTCTTCTGGGTCTATACCCTGAAGAGATTATGGAAAAGGGTAAAAATCATCACTGGTACAAATCTATTCATAGCAGCCCTGTTTGTGGTGGCAAAGAATTGGAAATTGAGTGGATGTCCATCAATTGGTGAATGTCTTAATAAACTGTGGTATATGTATGGGACAGAAAACTATTGTTCTATTAGGACCTGATGGGGTGAATGAGATGAGCAGAACCAGAAGAACATTGCACACCCTAACAGCAACCTAGGGGTGATGATCAACCTTAATGGACTTGCTTATTTCATCAGTGCAACAATCAGGCACAATTTGGAGATATCTGTGCTGGAAAATACTATCTGTCTCCAAAGAACGAATTATGGAGTTTGAACAAAGACCAAAGACTGTTACCTTTAATTTTCAAAAAAACATTATCTTATTATGAAATTTTGCTATCTCTTATACTTTATGTTTTTACTTAAGGATATGATTTCTCTCTCATCACATTCAACTTAGATCAATGTATACCATGGAAGCAATGTAAAGACTAACGGACTGCTTTTTGTGGGGGGTGGGGGGGAGGGAAGCAAGATTAGGGGGCAAAATTGTAAAATTCAAACTAAATAAATAAAAAGAATAAAAAAGAAATGATTTGACTTTCAATGAAACCTTGGCTCATGAGCAGGATTGTGTGTCCTTGGAAGGTACTTAAAAGAGGAGTAAGGTAAAAAATTATAATTTAATTTGAGATTAAATTTATAATTTGAGACAAGGCTGCTTATCAAGCAATCAATGTGTGATGATACTTTGATAACAATATGAGTTTAGCAAGCAAGGAAATGATCAAACTGTGATTGATAATACTTGATTAATAGTACTAGAGTAATAAAAAATACCAGATGAACAGGCACAACGATTTATCATTTTTGAGAAAAGTAGGGAGAGTGTGAACACTGAGCAAATTCTATTCAATAGTTTTGGCCCAGAGAGATAATAAGATACATTACCACTTGGGTTTTTTTAAATTTAACCTAATGTACAGGAAAAGGGAGAAAAAGGGAAGAAGGGACTGATAAAGGGGAAGGCAATGATATAAGTTAACATAAACAGAAAGTTAAATTTTAAAAGAAAAAGTCAGAGGAGAATGGGAGTAAAATTTTGGTGAGGAATAATAAGAGGAAAGGAAACAGAAAAATACAAATAGACAAAGATATTGTGGAAGGAAATACAGAATTAGTAATCTTAAATTGTAAATGTAAATGGGATGAACTGTCCCAGGAATTGGAAGTAGATGGAATGGATTAAAAACCGGAATTGTACAATATGTTGTTTACAAGAAACACATTTGAAGCAGAGAGATATAGATAAGGTAAAGGTAAAAGGATGGAACAAAATATATTATGCCTCAGTTGAAATAAAAAAATCAGGAGTAGCGATACTGATCTCAGATAAAGTAAAAGCAAAAATTGATCTCATTAAAAGGGATAAGGAAGGAAACTACATCTTCTTAAAAGGCACCTTTGGTAAAGAAGTTTTATCATTACTAAATATGTATGCATATAGTGGTATAGCATCCAAATTCATAGAGGAAAAGCTGAGTGAATTACAAGAAGACAGAGACAGCAAAACTTTAATGATGGGGGACCTCAATCTCTCTCTCAGAACTAGATAAATCTAAACACAAAATAAACAAGAAGGAAGTTAAGAAGGTGATTGAAACCTTAAAAAACTTAGGTATTATAGACCTTTGGAGAAAACTTAATGGGGATAGGAAAGAATAGACCTTTTTCTTGGCAGTACATAACACCTTTGCCAAAATTGATCGTGTATTAAAAATCCTTATAATCAAATGGAAAAAGGCAGAAAGAATAAATAAATGCTTCTCAGACCAAGGTGCAATTAAAAATTACATGTAATAAAGGGTCATGAAAAGATAAACTAGAAACTAAATGTAAAGTAAATCATTTAATAATGGGTGGATCAAACAACAAATAATTGAAATAATGAATAATTATATACAAGAAAATGATACTAATGAGATATCATACTAAACTTTATGGGATGCTGTCAAGGAAGTTTTGAGGGGAAACTTTCTATCTCTAAATATCTATATGAAAATAATCTAAAAACCTCCTTGAAACAATTAACAAATTCAGCAAAGTAGCAGGATATATAATAACCCCATATAAATCATCTGCATTTCCATATACAAACAACAAAGCCCAAGACATAGAAAGAGAAATTCCACTTAAAGTAACTATAGTCAACATTAAATACTTAGGAATCTACCTCCCAAGACAAACCCAGAAACTGTAGGAACATAATTATAAAACACTACTCACTCAAATAAAGTCAGATCAAAATAACTGGGAAAATGTCAATTACTCAAGGTTGGGTCAAGGCATATTAACTCACTAAAAATGACAATTCTATCAAAATTAAATTATTTATTCAGTGCCATACCAATCATACTACCAAATAACTACTTTACCAGGCTAGAAAAAATAATAACAAAATTCATATAGAGTAACAACAGTTCAAGAATAGCAAGGGAACTGATGAAAAAATATTAAGAAAAGTGGTCTAGCTCTACTGGATCTAAAACTATAAAGAAGCAGTCATCAAAACTGCCTGGTATTGATTATGAAATAGAGGAATAGATCAGTGGATCAGGAGAGGTTTAAAAGAAAGCACAGTAAATGTCTACAGCCATCTATTATTTGACAAATCCAAAGAGCTCAGCTTCTGGGATAAGAACTTTCTATTTCACAAAAATTTGGGCAAAAACTGGAAAATAAGATGGCAAAAACTAAGCAGAGATCCATATTTCACACCCTATACCATAATAAGGTCAAAATGGGAACAGGATTTAGTTATAAAGGGTGACACCATAGATATATTAATAGACCAAAAAATACTATATCTATCAGATCTAAGGAAAGGGGATAAATTTATGACCAAACAAGAATTAGGGTACATTATAAAATACAAAATGATTGATTTTGAGTATATTATATTAAAAAGCTTTTGCACTAATAAAATCAATGCTGCCAAAATTAGAAGGAAAGTAGAAAGCTGAGAATCAATCTTCACAACTAGAAGTTCTGATTAAGGGTTCATTTCTAAATAGAGAGAATTACATCAAATTTATAAGGTTTCAAGTCAACCTCCAATTGATCAAAGGATATGAATAGACAGTTTTCAAATGAAGAAATTAAAGCGATATATAATCGTATGAAAAATTTCTGCAAATCATTATTGATTAGAGAAATGTAAATTAAAAGAACTATGAGGTATCATTTTACACTTATAAGACTGGTCAAGATGAGAAAAAGGGAAAATGATCAATGTTGGAGAAGTTGGGAGAGGATTGTAACATTGATGTATTGCTGGTGAAGCAGTGCAAGGATCCAATCATTCTGCAGAGTAATATGGAACTATGCCCAAAAAGCAATAAAAATGTTCATTCCCTTTGATCCAGCAATTCCAACTCTAGACCTTTATGTAGAAAAAAATCATAAATAATTGGGAATGTCCCACATGATCTAAAATATTCACAGCAGCTCAAAAAGAACTACAAAAAGTAGTAGCAAAGAATTGGAAATTGAGAGGATGTCCATCAATTAGGGAATGGGTAAACAAGTTATGGTACATGAATACTCTGGAATATTATTGTTCTATAAGAAACCATAAATGTTTGGACTCTAGAGAAGCACAGAATGAGTTACAGGATCTCATGCTGAGCCAAGGAAGCAGAACCAAGAGAACAATGTATACATTAATAGCAACATTACGAGATGATCAGCTTTGATGAAAGAAGCTCCTCTTTGCACTCCAGAGAGTTAGGACAATAGTATTAGATCAGACAATGTTATCCCCATTCAGAAGAAGAAAAGCAAAACAAAACAGAACAAAACTTCAGAATCTGATGAACACTTTATAAAAATTATCTTTTATGTATCTTTTTCCCTCAACCCTTATTCATCATACCAAAAATGATTAATCTGTAAATATGTTTTTCAAAAATATGTATGTATAATGCTAACCTGATTGTTCAATTCTGAGGGGAGGGGTTTTGGAAGGGATGGGGGAAAGAAATGCTGTAATTTAAAAATATAAATGTGTATATGGATAAAAAAAAAATAAAGAAGCTACTGAAAGAAAAAATACAAATTGACAGATTAACAGAAGAGGAAATAAAATACTTAAATTACAGGATTTCAGAAGAAGAAATTGAACATAATCAGTAAAGTTCCCTAAGAAAAAATCTCAAAGGTCATATGGATTTACTAGGGAATTCTAACAAATATTTATTTATTTATTGCTTCTTGCAAAACAATGGGGTTAAGTGATTTGCCTAAGGCTACATTTCAGGTAATTATTGAGTATCTGAGGCCACATTTGAATGCAGGTTCTCCTGAAGCCACAGCCAGTGCTTTATCCACTGCTCCCCCTAACTGTCCCCTCTACCAAACATTTAAAGAACAATTCATTTAATTCTAAATAAACTATTTGAAATATTAGGTAGATGACCTCTGCCAAATTCCTTATATGATACCAAGATGGTGTTAATACCAAAACCAGGAAGAACCAAAACAAAGAAAATTATAGATCACTCTCCCTTATGAATATTGATATAAAATTTTGCTAAAATTTTTAGCCAAGAGATTACAGCAAATTATCACTAGGATAAAACATAAATGCATGCCCAATTTATTGAGGTTTATGCCAGGTATACAGGAATGGTTCAATATTAGTAAAATAATCAGCATAATTGACCACATCAATGAAAAAACTAACAGAAATCATATGATTAACTTAATAGAAGCTGAAAAAATCTTTGAAAAATGTATCACATGTTTCTATTAAAAACACTAGAGAGCATAGGAATGAATGGAGTTTTCCTTGTTAATAAGCAGTATCTATCTAAAACCAAAAGCAAAGATCATATGTAATGGGGATAAATTAGGAATATTCCCAATATGATCAGGTATGAAAAAAGGATGCTCACTGTCGACACTATTATTCAATATTGTACTTAAGGGGGCAGCTATGTGGCACAGTAGATAGAGCACCGGCCCTAGAATCAGGAGGACCTGAGTTCAAATTTGACCTCAGACATTTAATAATTAAAATCATAAGCTATGTGACCTTGGGCAAGTCACTTAATCCTATTGCCTTGAAGAAATAAAAAAAAATATTGTATTGTAAATATTAACTTTAGGAATAAGAAAGGAAAAAGAAATTAAAGGAATTTGGATAGTTAATGAGGAAACAAAAATTTTACTCTTTACAGATGACATGATGGTATACCAGAGAACCCTAGGAAAAAAATAAACAATGAACAATTATAGCAAATTAAGAGGACATAACTGAAAACACATAAATCAGTTGCATTTTTATATATTACCAACAAAGTCCAGCAACAAGAGATAGAAAGAGAAATTCCATACTTGGGAGTCTATCTCACAAGACAAACCCAGAAAATATATGAACACAATTATAAAACATTTCACACAATTAAAGTCAGAGCTAAATAATTGAAAAAAAAGTCAATTTCTCATTAGTAGACTGAGCTAATATAATAAAAATGACAATTCTACCTAAGTTAAATTATTAATTTATGTCATCCTAATCAAAATACCAATAAACAATTTTACAAAGATAGAAGAAATAGTAACAAAACTCATCCAACCACAACAATCAAGAAACAAGAGGAACTAAAGGTTAATGATATCAAAGGAATTAATTTAAAAAATGCAAAGGAAGGTAGCCTAACTATATACCAGACCTAAAATTATATTGGGGGAACTTCATTCAAAACAACTTTTACTGAAGCTTCTAAACAGTTCCAAAAGGGACAAAACCCACAGAAAAAAAGTGAAAGAACTTTTCAGTAAGAAATCTTAGATGAACTTCAGGAAAATGCCTTTTCCATGTGGGTAAAAAGGAATTGTAGATCAATGAAGGCAGGAGAGTGGGAAATAATTGGAGGTTCTTAGTCACAGTACATTTCAAATCCCAGTCCAGTTTAGGTAACAGGTCAGAAGGCCAGCAATGAGGGTAATAACTCCAGTTCTCAGATTAAGGTTTGAGCCCCAGAACTGAGATGCAACTCAATTGAGCTACCCTAGCACAGGGAGAAAACTGAAAACACAGAAACATCAGAACTGAAAGTCAGGGACCAGCTCCTAGCATAAAAAGGTTTGGGATTAAATGCCCTATCCTACAGGAGTTCAACTATTAAAATGAGAAAAAAATATGCAAACCATTCACAGCTACTATTCTGATAGGGATGATAAAAATGCCATCTCAGAAGAGGAAAGAATGGAGAAAATGCCTACCTGGAAAGCCTCAAAGGAGTTTATGAATTCATTTCAAAGCCAAAAAGACCTCATGAAAGAGCTCAAAAAAGCATTTTAAAATCCAAAAAAGAGAGGAAGAAGAAAAATGGAGAAAAGAAATGAGTCATAGAAGACAATTATGGAAAATTGACTGGAGAAATAAAAAATAAAATTGACCAAAAGAAAAAAGATAAACTCCTCTAAAAGTAAAATTAACCAACTGGAAAAGGAAACACAATAGTTTTCTGTAGAAAATAAAACCCTAAAACCAATAATTGAACAAATGGAAATGAATGATTTTATGTGACTCCTAAATTCCATAAAACAAAAACAAAGGACTGAAAAAAGTTAGAAGAAAAAGTAAAGGGCTTCAAAGGAACAATGACTGACCTGGAGATAAGATGCAGAAGAGGTTATTTCCATATTATTGATCCACCTGAAAGCCACAATCAGATAAAGAGTCTGGATAATATCTTGCAAGAAATTACCATGCAAAATTGCTCTAAAATCCTAGATCAAGAAGATAAAATAGTACATTAAAGAATATATAGATCACACTCAGAAAGAGACATCAAAATAAAAATTCCAAGGAATAATATGATCAAATTTAAGAATTATCCCTTAAAGGGGAAAATACTACAAGCTGTCAAAAAGAATTAATTTAAATACCAGAGAGTCACACTTAGGAATACACAGAACTTATCAGTTTCAATATTAAAAGACTGGAGGGCCAAAATATGATATTCTGGAAGGCAAAGGAGCCTGAACAACAACCAAGAAGCAACTATCCTGCAAAATTGATCCTTTCAGGGGAAAAAAATAAATTTTCAATAATAGAGGACTTTCAAACTTTCATGCTCAAAAGATCAGAACTAAATAGAAAAATCTCATCTTCAAATATAAGATTCAAGGAATGAATAAATAGGTAAATGGAAAGGGCAAAAATATTAATCATTAAGAATAAATTGGCTACATTTGACAAGGAAAGACCCATCTATAAGTTGAGAATGGTATAAATCTTAGGACAGTTAAAAGGATCATTCTAGACAAAATATATGGATACAAATTAAATGTAATATGATAAAACTTTTAACTCTTAAAGCTTGGATTTATATTGGGACAGTGGGAGGGAGGTTGCTTAGAAAGTGACTGTGATATGATCAAACTGAACTCTTGAGGGGTATATTTATATTTGTTGGAGGGATTGCACTTGAGAAAAGTCTGTGAGTATAAATTGATTATGATATAAAGATGTTTATGGCTTTTGAGAATTATATTTTTATCAGGACAGTTGAAAGGAATTTACTTTGATAAAGGGAGTGAGTACAAGAAAGTTATAATCCATTTAGGACATAAAAAAAGGATTAGGCTAAGAGAAGAAAGGGGAGGCATTAATAGATAATTAATACCACAGGAAAAAGAACAAAGGACCTAAGGAAAGAAGGGAGAGAATGTGAACAGGGTAAACCTTACTATCAATAGATTTATTTAAAGAGGGAATAACATACATTCTTAAATGTGTTTAAAAATTTATCCTACCCTACAGGGAAACAGAAGGGGAAAGGGGAAGCAAAAGGGAAGAGGAGAGTGATTAAAAAGGAGGGGAGAGGAAAAAGTTAAAGGGGAAAGAGAGAAGAAAAGTGGATTGATAAAGGAAGGGCAGATTGAGAAAGATAGCAAATAAAAAGAAAATTCTAGTGAATAGGGATAAGAGGAAAGGAGAAAGAAAAGAACAAACAGGATAGGGAGATATCATGAAGGGAAATACAGAGTTAGAAATCATAATTGTGAATATAAACGGAGCGAACTCTCCCATGAAACTGAAACAGATAGCAGAGTAAATTCAGAACAAGATCCTGCAAAATGTTATTTACAAGAAAGATATTTGAAGTAGAAAGATGTCCATTAGGTAAAGACAAAAGGCCAGAGCAGAATGTATTATGTTTTAGCTAAAGTAAAAGAAAAAAAAGAGCAATTCTTATCTAATGGAAAAGAAAAGCAAAAATAGAACAAATTAAAAGGGATAAGAATATACTCTGGTTTCTCTTCAAATCAGTTAAATCTTTTGCCTTTTACTAAAAAAAAAGATAAGAAAGGAAACTACCTCTTCCTAGAAAAGTATGAAGCAATATCAATATAAAATGCATATACACTAAGTAGTTAAGACATCTAAATTCTTATAAAAGAAACAAAAGCAGTTAGGGAAAGACTTAAACAGCAAAACTATATTAATGGGGGACCTCAACAAACTTCTCTCAGAATGAGATAAATCTAAACATTGAATAAACAAGAAGGAAATCATGGAAGTGAATAGAATTTTAGAAAAGTTAGATTTCTTAGAGCACTGGAGAAAATTGAATGGGAATAGAAAGGATTATTTTCTCTCTGATGAATAGCACCTACACAAAAATTGACTTCACAATTAAATGCAGAAAAGCAGAAATAATAATTGCATTCCTTTCAGATCATAATGCATTAAAAATTCCATGTAATAAAAACAATGGAAGTACAAACTAAAAATTAATTGGAAACTAAATAACCTAATATTAAAGAATGAGTTGAAAAAAATTCTAAAATAATCAATAATTTGATACAAGATAATGACAATGATGATACATCATACCAATTCACATGGGAAAATAGTTATTGGAGAAAATTTCATATCTGTAAATGTTTACATGGATAAAATAGACAAAGAAGAGATCAATGGATTGGGTGTGCAACTAAAAATCTTAGAAAAAGAGCAAATGAAAAAATTGTCATTTAAATATCAAATTAGAAATTCATAAAATCAAAGGAGAAATTAATAACATTTAAATAAAATTATTAGATTAATAAATAAAATTAAAAGTTGATTTTATAATAATAAAATAGATAAAACTTTGATTAATCTAATTTAAAAATAAATCCCCAAATTATTGATTTTAAAAAATGAAAAGGATGAAATCAACAGCAATGAGGAGGAAGTTAAAAGTAATAATTCAGAGCTATTTTTCCCAAATGTGTGAAAATAAATTTAACAATCTAAAAAAGATACATGAATATTTACAAAAATATAAAATGCCCAGATTAACTGAAGAGGAAATAAAATACTTAAATAATCCTTTCAGAAAAAGAAACTAAACAAGTTATCAATAAACTCCCTAAGAAAAAATGTCCAAGTGATATTCATTCATAGCTGAAATCCAACAAACATTTAAATAATAAGCAATTCCAATTTTATATAAACTATTTGAAAAAACTATTGTAATTCTGTCAAATTCCTTTTATAATACCAACAAGATGCTCATAGGTAAACCAGGAAGAACCAAAAGAGACAAAGAAAATTATAGACCAATCTCCCAAATGAATATTGTTGAAAAAATTTTAATTAACATTTTAGCCAAATAATTACAAGTTATCACTGTAATAATACACTATGATCAGGTAGAATTTATACCAGGTATGTCCATGGTTATAACTGACCATATCATTAACAAAATTAACAGAAATCATATGATTATTGCAATAGATGCTGAAAAAGTCTTTGACAAAATACAGCACCCATTCTCATTAAACATACCATAGAGCAAAGGAATAAAAGAAGTGTTCCTTAAAATGATAAGCAGTATCTATCTAAAACTATCAAGCATTATGTGTATTAGGGATAAACAAGAGGCATTCCCAGTAAGATCAGGGGTGGATACAAGAATGTCCATTATTACCATTATTATTCAATAGTATATTAAACATATTAGCTTTAGGGGCGGCTAGGTGGCGCAATAGAACCAACCCTGGAGTCAGGAGTACCTGAGTTCAAATGTGACCTCAGACACTTAAAAATTGCCTAGGTATGTCACCTTGGTCAAGCCACTTTATCCCAATGCCTTGCAAAAAAAAGAGGAAAAAAAATATTAGCTTTTAGCAATTAAAAAAGAAATTGAAGGAATTAGAGTAGCTAATGAGGAAACAAAATTCTCACTCTTTGCAGATGATATAAAAACATACTTAAAAACTCTAGAAAATCAACTGAAAAACTCTTTGAAACAACTAAAAACTTTAGCAAAATTACAGAATAGAAAATAAATACACATAAATCATCACTATGTCTTTATATTACCAACAACATAGCAAGAGATAAAAAGAAAAATTCCATTTAAAGTAATTGCAATCAACATAAAATAACTGAGATTCTATATCAAAACAAACTCAGAAACTATATGAAACAATTACAAAACAATTTTCACACAAATAAAGTCAGACCTAAACAACTGGAAAAAATGTTAATGGCTAATGGTGAGACTGAGCTAACATAATAAAAATGACTGATTCCACCTAAATTAAATTACTTATTCAAAGTCATGCCAATCAAACAACCCAAGAATTATTTTACAGAGCTAAAACAAAATGCATGTGGGATAACAAGGATCCAAAATAACAAGAGAATTAATGACAAAAATGCAAAGGAAGGTGGCCAAGTTTTACCAGATTTAAAATAACATTATAAAGTAGCAGTTATGAAAACTATTTGGTACTGGCTAAGAAACAGAAAAGTAGATCAGTGGGATAGATTCAGGACAAAAGAAATTATAGTAAATGCCTGCAGTAATCTACTGGTTGATAAACCCAAAGACTTTAACTTCTGGGAATAGACATCAGTATTTGATCAAAACTGCTAGGAAAACTAGAAAATAGGATAGCCCAACATCTCACACCCTGTACCAAGGTAAGGTCAAAATGAATACAGGATTTAGACATAAAGGATGACACCATAAGTCATAACAGTCCCATAAGGAGAACAGATCTACAGGAATGGAGAGGAGTTTATGACCAAAGAAGAGATAGAGAACATATTAAATTGCAAAGTGGATAATTTTGTCTCAAATAAATTTTTAAAGTTTTGCACAAATAAAACCAATGCAACCACGATTAAAAGGAACACAGAAAGATGGACAATTTTCACAGCCAGTGTTTCTGAGAAATAACTAATTTCTAAAATTTATAGAGAAATGAGTCAAATTAATAAGAATATAAGTATTTCTCCATTTTATAAATGATCTAAAGATATCTAAAGGCAATTTTCAGATGAAGAAATTAAATATGAAAAAATGTTCCAAAAAATTACTGATTATAAAGATGCAAATTAAAACTTCTGTGAGGTATAACTTCATACCTATCAGATTGACTAAAATGACAAAAAAAAAGAAAAAAATGATCAATGTTGAAGAGGATGTGGAAAAACTGAGACACTACCATACTGCTGGTGGAGTTCTGAATTGATCCAACCACTTTAGAGAGCAATTTAGAACTCTGTCTAAAAGGACAAGAAAACTACTAGGTCTGTATTCCAAAGAGATCCTAGGAAAAAGGAAGAGACTCACATGTTCAGAAATATTTGTAGCAGTTCTCTTTGTAGTGAAGAAATACCTATTGACTGGGGAATGGTTGAATAAGTTATAGTATTTAAGTATTATGTAATGAAATTGTTCTGTAAGAAATTATGTGTGACTAGGCATTAGAAAAACCTAGAAAGACTTGCATGAACTGATGCTGAGTGAAAAGAGAAGAACCAGGAGAACATTATGCACATTAAAAGCATCATTGTGATATAATCAACTATGATGGACATAACTCCTCTCAGCAGTTCAGTGATCAAGGATAATCCTGAGATACTTGTTATGGAAACTGCCATTCACATCCAGAGGTAAAAACTATGGCATCTGAATGCAGACCAAAGCATAATTATATTCACTTTTGTAAACTTCTTTTATGATTTTTCTTCTTGTCTCATGGTTCGCCCCAGCTTAGTTCCTATTCCTATTTCACAACTTAACTCATATGGAAATATGTTAAATATTCTTGTACATGTACAACCTATATCAGATTATTTGCTCCATTGGGAAGGGGTACAGAAGGGAGTGTAGTAGAAAAATGTGGAACTTAAGAGTTTGCAAAAGATTGAATGCTAAAAGCTAATTTTCCATGCAATCAGGAAAAATAAAATGAAAAATATAACATATTATATATATATATATATGAATTATTCGATGGAGTCCATTGGCATTATCAGATAACTAAAGAAGTCTATCACACACACACACACACACACACACACACACACACACACACACAAAAACAGACACACGAGAAAGAGAGAGAGGGAATGATAAAAACTCCATTGAAGATAGAACCTTTAAGAAAGCCTATTTTGACAAGGACATGGGAGGAGGAAGTTATGCCAGTAGAAATAAATCTATATTAGTCAGCATTCCAGAAGAATTGTTAATATATGGTATTAAATAATTTCAAATTAAATAGAAAGGCACCAGAAATTAGAATAAAGAGGTTTAGGTAAGAAGAATTAGTAAGGAAATAAAAACAGAAATTAAGAGAAGAAATATGATTGAAATCTAGAAGCTGGTCATTTTCAGGAAAAGCATGATTTTCTTTAGGTATTTTATGAACTGGAAGGTGATACTGAAATTTAAGGACAAAGCAAAATTTACCAATTCTGGAGGAGAAAAATGAAGGTATAAGAGAGGGGAAACAAGTGTCACAACAAAGCTGATCAAAAAGAAAAGACAGAAGAGGATGAAATCAGAGATTAGCTTGTGGCCTTCCTTTCTAGAGAGGGATTATCTTCCTCTTAGTCTAGCATTAAGAAAAGAAAATATAGAAAGAAGTGATAGTAAAGATAGGTGACAGTGAAGTTCACATCAAAAGATCTCAGGCTTTAAAAAAATATATATGTTAAGAGCATGCATTGATAGCATAGTTAAGGAAGGTAAAAATGGGAGGCAGGGGAGAATGAAGGAAGGAAGCCTGGTAATAAATATCACATAACCAAAATGGTTACTGAGAAATAAACTGGAAAAAAGAAAATTACAAATCCTTTCTCTCATAATCTAAATAGTTTGCTATTTTCCTTTGTAAATCAAGAGGGGGCAAGGCAATGGAGATGAGTGACTTGCCCAAAGTCACACAACTAGGCAATTATTAAGTGTCTGAAGCAAGATTTGAACCTTTTTCTCCTGTCCCCATGGCCAGTGCTCTTTCCATTGCACTAATTAGCTGCTCCTCTTTGTTTTAAACCTAGATTCTGTGATTGAAAAGTTCAGTAAAATATCCAGGCCCATAGCTGGAGTCTTATCATTGATAGTGGACCCAAATTCCATTAACTAGGATTCCTTTTGAGCATGTGTTCTTTCAAAACTCTGTGACATAAAAGTGGAAGAGTTGAAGCTGAGGAGTTTTCAATACTTCATTTTCTTTTACCTTTATAGAAGAGCCCATATTCTACTCTCTAAATCCACTCCCACCACTCCCACTATAAAAAGTTTACATCTCCTTTCTATGGCAGAAAGGAGAATTTAAGGTAAAGTGGTTTCTAATGAACATGCCATTGCCAACAGACAATATTTTAAATTGAAGAATTAAATCACAATATTAGTATATGAATTATTCAGCATGACCATTCTCACTTCCTTTGATTCTCATCGAAATTCTCATCAGATAAAATTCAGTTTAGTAGAGACTTGGCAAGCTTTTACAACTGCAAAAGAGCAGAAAAAATGTGTTCTGTGCAATCTGAAATGTACCTTTCAATTTACACTAAGAAGCTGAAACATTAGTTGGACTACATTATATATGAGTGCTTAATTTCCCAAACTAAAAAATAGAACAGACTAGAAATTAGTCTGTAAAATAGAAAAGTATCTTCAATAAGTATTATATTAAAATAACTAGGTATTAAAAAACAAATACTCTAAGACATACTACAATAAAAATGGCAAAATAACATTCTCTAAGATTTAAGAATTTATTTTAAAAGAAAGAGAAAACTCAATTCATAGCCCATTTTACTTCTGTTCATAAGATTGATTTCACTTCCTTGGCCTTATATTTTACCATTTCACAAGATTAATTCACACCTTCAAGTTTAGCTTTGTTCTAGGATATGAGACAACTTCTCCTCTAGGATATCTGGACCCTAATGCTAATGTGATTTAGCATCATTAGTCTCACTGTCATCAACTGTAGTGTACTCATCATACTGGATGCACCCACCATGAATTTTTAGGAAGACATAGACAAGAGACATACAGAATGGGTGAAAATATATGGTTCTGCATCACTGGAGGGAGCACTCATATTTTTGAGTTCCTTTTGAATATTACAATATACCATGATTTTAGTAACTTTAGTAACTAAAGCTTTTCTTACTGTCCTTCTATCCAATTTTAATAATAATATAATCTTGCCTTACCCCCCTACATGCTTGAATACTTAGGACTTCATTTTTATGGTCCTGGGATAAGAACTTGTTCTTTTATTGAAGAATTTTGGAGTACTGACCTGAACCACTTTTCATTGCCTTATGACACATTTCCTTTGTTTCTTATCTTACCTGAATTAATCATAATATCCTAGGACTACTTTGGAAAAGATCTCAGAAGTTATCTTGGTGATCTGTGTTTCCCACCACATGCTGATATCTCAGAAGTTATCTTGGTGATCTGTGCTTCCCACCACATGCTGATGTTTTATTATTGATGGACTTTTCTAATACTAACTTCACCTGTAAAGGTTTCTGGTTTAGTCTTTACCCCATCCTATTCAGATCATCTAATATAAGTGAGCTAAAGGATTCCAGGTAGAGCCAGTCACTGTTCCCAAATATTTTCATAAAATTATAGATATAGGGATCAGATCTTATTTATTATGAGTTCTTTAAGGGCTAGGATAGTGTCTTCTATACAATTTGTATAATTCCTAGTGACTATGTAGCACAATATACAGTTCATAGAAACTCCTTAATAAATTTTTGTTGATTAATGGCCAGTGCTCTTTTTATTTTTATTTTTATTTATTTTTTTATTTTATTTTATTATTTTATTTTATTTTATTTATTATTTATTTTTAATTGTATGGAGTAGATACCAAGTAAGATTTTTTTGTCTTCCTAAACATCAATTGACATGTTAGCTATTTAAAAACAGAACAAAACCTATAATGCAGCAATATAATTATATATGACTATTGACTTTCCTTTAGGATATCATTATTTATATTACTTTTAATTGGAAAGAACTTTTAAATTTAAATAATTGGGTGAATAAGAAGGTCAAAGATGATTAATAATTTAACAAGAATAAAAGATTTATAAACATCATTTGATTTCAAAGAAGATTTTTTCTAAGTGAAGGATAGGGACTCTATCGTATATTGCAGGTCTATTGTATAAGCCTGACTCCTCCTTCAGAGCTATTCTTAATGGAAAATCAAGATAATTAATCTGTTTTATTTCCCTGGTGACTTGCCTGAAGCTGAAATGCCTACATACTTAAAATGAATATTTATTTTTAAATTTGGGGGAGAAAGGCTAGTTAATTGAAGTTCAAGCTTTCATTAAATTGAAATTCAAGGTGTTGGCAAGATTATGTTATAGAAATTCTTAGGAAAAAAGGGTCAAAGTGATATTAAATACAGTGATATCCCTGTGACACTAAGTACAAAATAGGGAAGCATTCAACATACTGGATGCACTTCCATAAATTTTTAGGAAGACACAGACAAGACATACAGAATGGATAAAAATAAATGGGTCTGCATTACTGGAGATATTTTTGAGTTTCTTTGGGGTTTTACAATATTAAATACCCATGGAGATTATGTAATATTCAATCATCTCTACTATTAATTAAATTCTAAATTCCACTAAATATTTAAATCTAGAATTTCACCATCTTCCTTCTCCAGAAACACAGATTGTTGAGTGACCATGCCAACCTCCTACAATTAAAATAAAAAAGAAGACTCAGAATTTATTCATTAAATTTTGGAGTTTAGAAAGGACACTTTCAATATATCACAACAAAATCAGTATTTTTTTCCCAGTGCTATAGCCCACATTTAAATTGACATGTTGGGGTGGCTAGGTGGCGTAGTGGATAAAGCACCAGCCCTGGAGTCAGGAGCACCTGGCTTCAAATCTGGTCTCAGACACTTAATAATTACCTAGCTATGTGGCCTTGGGCAAATAAATTGACATGTTTAAGAAATCTGATGAGGAGGAAGGAAAAAAAATTTGAAAATAATCACATGGTTTTTGGTTCAAGAAAGAAATTAATTCCAAATATCTTCCTTTAATTGAGTAAGCAACTAATATCTCAGGGATTTCAGATTCTCTAAAGACCATTCTGCCAGTTTTCAGTACACAGAAACAAATTATACAAGCAAATCATACTTGTGGAATTATAAAAGCTAAGCATGACACTGCGTTTTGCAAAAGAAAACAATGTCTCTTGTCTTAATTTCATTTTAATTTTTTTAGGTTTTTTTGGCAAGGCAATGGGGTTGAGTGGCTCATCCAAGGCCATACAACTAGGTAATTATTAAGTGTCTAAGGCCGGATTTGAACTCAGGTACTCCTGACTCCAAGGCCGGTGCTCTATCCACTGTGCAACCTGGCCTCCCCTCATTTTAATTTTTTAAAGCTCCAAAATGACAAGCCTCCTAACCATATCAGGCTTCTAAAGGCTGATATCTCACCTTCCAGATGACAATATGACTAAGATATTTGTTTCCATTATAGTAGGAAATCAACCTATATGAATCAACTAGCAGTCATTTTATCTTTCAACAGAATCAAAAGTTTGTTTTCCTATATTAATTCACTTGAAGTGGATTACATAAGACACATGAGGTTTCCTCCCTTTAAAAAAGCAATGAAACCACAATAAACGATCCCATAAGCAAATACACAAGGAAATCAAAATCACATAAACCTTAGAAATCAAATCAAACTTCTTTTATCTTTTTAGGTTTGTTTTTTTTAAGCATCTGAGGCCTGATTTGAGCTCAAGTAATCCTGACTCCAGGGTCGGTGGTCTTTCCATTGTGCCACCTAGCTGGCCCCAAATCAAACTTCTACAAAGCACACCGTAACTATATTCCTTCCCAGGCATGGGAAAACTATTTCATTAATGGGTAGATCTATTTCACAACATAAAATCAGAGATTTTCAATAAATATTTCCAACTGGTTAGAATGCACCAGGAGGGAGGAGTGAATACAGAACTGTGCTGAAATTTCCCCCTGTTACCCAAGAAAGTCTGAATATTTTACCAACCATAAGAAAAGATGAATCACAAGTAAGTACCCTATTCAATAAAATGGGGCCCAGACCTTTCTGAGGTCAGCAAACTATTTGAATTTCCTGATTAGGAAATAAATGTTGAAATAAAGGATAATAAATTTTGTAACTCCTAGCAAAACATTTATATAATTTCAAACTCTGAGGTTAGAAAAATTTAGCTGTCTTTAAAATGCTAGTGCATTTGATCTCCTCATTACTGCATAAGCATAATACTTAACACTTCAGCCTTTCAATCCTGTGGGAATTACACTGCACAGCATAGCAGCAAATGGTTCATGAAGGGTTAGAACATTTATTTTCATAATTCTAGTTTGGTCAAAAGGGTTTGAAATGAATGCATCTAATTTAGGGGATTATTCACTTAAGAAATCTAATTCCATTAGATTAAAACCAGTTTATCTAAGCTGTATTTTATTCTAATCCTATGTAGATATGAAGCTTTTTTAATATAAAGAAAAAAACATTATTTTAATACTTCATTGCTCTGTTTTGCAAAAGTTTTTTAATTTTAAAATGTCTAAAAACTGATAATATGCCATCCTAACCTCTCTAGTCTTAAACCTGCCAGAACAATGAAACAATTTCTTTAGCTACTCGATACCCCAAAATAATACTATATTACCATCTCAGTAATAATATTTCCTTCAGAAAGACATGGTGGCATGAGAACAATCTTTACTAGGAGCTCTCTCCAAAATATTTCAAAAACCTTAAAATTATAACTCTAACTAAATTTTCAAGAGACAGAACCCACAGAAAGATCCAGTGAAGCAATTCTCCAGCCCAAGGTAACCTGGAAGATGATGGGAAAGCTCTGTTCCAGAGGATAGAAGGGGGAAGCAGCACAGTTAGGATCACTGAACCAGAGTTCCAGTCTTCTGGGAACAGCCCATGGGGCACCTGGGTCCCTGGGAGCACTGACTCCTGGAAGCAAAAGCAGTATCCTGACCTGCAAACTCAGAGAGCACCAAGCATAACTTGGAAGATCAGTGGGGAAAGCTCTGACAGAGTGAGTGAGAGTGAGTGGGAGCCAGCGTGGCCCTCAGTGCAGCCATGGCCATCAGCACAGCCCAGATCCCAGGAAATGGAAGCAGGCCCACAGAGCCACCCAATAGAGAGCCGCCCAGCATCTGCTTCCAGAACGCTCTGCTTATGGAAGATAAGGGGTAGGAGGAGACTGTTGAGGTCTCTCCTCTGTCCCTGTGACAGGACTCTGGTGTTTTGTCCATATTCAGATCCTGATCACAGTCTGGGCCCCCTTACTGTCCTAGAGCAGGGACCCTCCTCACAGATCCAGGGGGAAAAGGTGTGCTTTTGGTCATCCACAAACCAAAGCACAGGCCAGGAGAGTAGCCAGAGCCTCTCATAAAACCTTGAAGGAACTAAGGTTTTTCGCAGAGTTGTCCCAATAATACTCAAAAGCTTGGGAAGCACCTCCAAAACCAGGACACAGGCTGGGAAAATGAGTAAATAGAAAAAAAGGAACCTGACCATAATAATTACTTTGGTCCCATGGAGGATCAAAACACACATTTAGAAGACAACAAAGTCAAAGCTTCTGTAATCAAAGTATCAAAAAAATATGAGTTGGACTCAGGCTATGACAAAATTCAAAAAAGATTTTGAAAATCAATTAAGGGAGGTAAAGGAAAAATTGGGAAGAGAATGAGAGAGATGCAGGACAAACCATGAAAAGCAAGTCAGCAGCTTGTTGAAGGAGATTCAAAAAAATGCTGAAGAAAATAACATGTTGAAAACCAGTTTAGGTCAAATGAAAAAAACAGTGCAAAAAGTTAATGAGGAGAAAAGTGCCTTAAAAAGAATTGGCCAGATGGAAAAGGAGATAAGAAAGATCTCTGAAGAACACAATTCCTTCAAATGTAAAATGGAGATAAAGGAAGCTAATGACTTTTTTTCAAGTATGATTTTGGTTTATTTATTTTATATTACTACAGTAATTTTCTTATAAGAGTAAACATTAACCCCCCCCCCACCAAGAAGATGAGAAACCTCAAGAATAGTGAGAGAGAGAAAAAAATGTACTTCAGTCTATGTTCAGATTCCAATGTCTGTGTCTCTGGGGTGAGTTGCTTTCTTTATCATAAATCCACAAGAGAAGTTGCTTCAATATTTTTCCCACAGTTGCTATTACTAGCTGTATTTCCCTCCACTCTATTCCTCCCTACTCCTCTCTCTCTCTCTCTCTCTCTCTCTCTCTCTCTCTCTCTCTCTCTCTCTCTCTCTCTCTCTCTCTCTCTCCCTCTCTCTCTCTCTCTCTCCCTCCTTTCATCCTGGCCCTGTCCAAAAGTGTGTAGTATCTGAGTACCCTCTCCCACAATCTTCCCTCTCTTCTTTCACCTATTCCCCCCCCTTCCATCCCCCCATTCCCCCTTATCCCATATCTCTCTTCTCATTTTTCTCTAGGGTAAGATAGATTTCTATTTCCTATTAAGTGAGCATGTTATTTCCTCTCTAAGACATTTCTGATAAGAATGAAAGCTCACTCATTCCCCTTTGCTTTCCCCCATTCCATTCCACTGAAAAAAACTTTTTCTTGATTCTTATGTGAAATTTCTCAGATCCTTCTTCCTCTCCTTTCTCTTCCTCACAGTATTTCCTTTTATCACCCATCGACTCCATCTTTTTACTGTATTATACCATTATATTCCGCTCCTTTCTGTGCTCTGTCTATAAAGATATATATATATGTATATATATGTATATATATATATATATACATATATATATATATGTATATGATCCTTCTAACAAGCTCTTATAAATGAGAAAGTTCCTATGAGTTATCAATATCTTCTTCCCATGCAGGAATACAAACAGTTCAATATCATTAAGTTCCTCATAGTTAGTCCTTCTCATCTACCCCTTCTATGGTTCACCAGAGTCATGTACTTGAATTATATTCAGATCTGGTTGTTTCAATAGGAAAGTCTGAAAATCCCCTTTTTCACTGAAAGTCCATCTTTTCCCCCTGAAAGAGGATGTTCACTTTTACTGGGTAGATGATTCTCAGTTGTAAACCAAGATCTTTGGCCTTCTGGAATATCATATTCCAATCCCTATAAGTCCTTAATGTAGATGCTGCCAGATCCTGTGTAATCCTGATGATGGAGACATGGTAGTTGTATTTTTTGTTTCTGGCAGCTTTTAGAATTTTCTCTTTGACTTGGGAGTTTTGGAATTTGGCTATAATATTCCTGGAAATTTTTCTTTTGGGATCTTTTCAGGAGGAGACTGATGAATTCCCTCAATTTCTATTTTACCCTCTGCTTCTAGGATCTCAGGACAAATTTGCTGTATTATTTCTTGAGTAATGAAGTCTAGGCTATTTCCCTGATTGTGGCTTTCAGATAGCCCAATAATTTTTAAATTATTTCTTTTGGATCTGTTTTCAAGGTCGGTTGTTTTTCCAATGAGATATTTCACACTTTCTTCCAATTTTTGGCTTTTTTGGAAGAGTTTTATTTCTTCCTGATTTCTTGCAAAGTCATCAGCTTCCTTTAGTTCCATTCTACATTTGAAGGAGTTATTTTCTTCAGAGAGCTTTTTTAATCTCCTTTTCCAGCTGGCTAATTCTGCTTTTTTTAAGGCACTCTTCTCATTTTCCTTTTTCTTGGCTTTTTCCATTTGGCCTAAACTGGTTTTTAACATTATTTTTTAAGTATTTTTTTTATTTCTTTCACAAGCTGCTGATTTGGTTTTCATGATTTTTCTGCATCGCTCTCATTTCTCCTCCCAATTTTGCATCCACCTCCCTTAATTGCTTTTCAAGGTCTCTTTTGAGCTCATCTATTGTCAGAACCCATTTTCTATTTCTCTTGGAGGTTTTAGATATGAAAGCTTCAACTTTGTCATCATTTGAGTATATGTTTTGATCTCACATGGGACTAAAGTAATTTTCCATGGTCAGAGTCTTTTTTTTCAGTTGTTTACTTCTTTCCTTAGTCCAAGAATAATTTACAGCACTTCCAAGGTTTGAGGGGGTTTTGGGGACACCTCACTGGGACCTTTATTCCTCCAAGATCTTATGCTCTCTTGCCTTTGCTTTGATATGTAGATGACCACCAACACTCCCCTCTGCCCTGAAGAGTTGTGAGGAGGATCCCTGCTATCTTGGTATGGAAAGCCAAACTGTGAGTTGGGTGTGATTGTGGGTAGACAGCAGAGTCCTGCCCCAGGGAGAGCATAGAGTTTTCTTGAGTCTCCCCTGACCCCCTTACCATCTGTGGACTGTGCTCTGGAGGTGCGGGCTAGTTCCTCCCAAATCTCGCTGCAGGTTCTACAGCCAATGTTCATCACTCCACACTCATTCTAGTTTAGCACAGTTCTCTCACCTCCCCTTCAGGCTGATCCCAGTGATTCCTGGCTGGGTTGGACTGTGCCAGCTCCCAGTCCTGATGAAACAGACCTTTCCCGCAGAGCTTTTAAATTATCTTGGACTGGGAAAATGTATCACTCAGCCTTTCTTTGGGTTCTTCCCCTCTAAATATTGGCTAGAGTCTTAATTTCAAAGCTTTTGGTGTTTGGGGGGAAAGAAGTTCCTAGGAAATGTTGCCTTCATGCAGCCATCTTGGCTCTGCCACCTAATAAAGCTAATGACTTTTCTAGGTATCAAGAAACAATGACACAACACCCAAAGAACAAGAAAAACTAGAAGAAAACATATAATATCACATTGAAAAATATCTGACCTTGAAAATAGAATCAGAAGAGATAATTTAAAAATTATTAGGCTACCTGAAAATCACAATCATGAAAAGAGCCTTGATTTCATTTTTAAAAGAATTTATATAGGTAAATTGCCCTGATATGCTAGAAACAGAAAGTAAAATAGAAATTGAGAGCATACACTGATCTCCTACTGAAGGAAATACAAAAAATAATCCCCAGGAATATTATAGTCAAGTTCCAGAACTCCCAATTCAAAGATAAAATATTACAAGCAGCCAGAATGAAACAATTCAAACATTGTGGAGCTATAGTCAGGATTAAACTGGATTTAGCAGCATCCACAGTAAGGGCTTGTAGCACTTGGAATATGATATTCTGGAAATTTTGCTCTGGCAAAAGAGATTGCAATGCAACTGACAATCAACCACCCAGCAAAACTGAACATCCTCTTCCAAGGGAAAAGATGGACTTTCAATGAAATAGGGGAATTTCAAATGTTCCTGTTGAAATAGCTAGAGATGAACAGAAAGTACAGGACTCAGATGAAGCATAGACAAGGTGGATGGGAAGAGTAAATTATGAGGGATTTAATGATGTTGAACTGCCTGTATTCCTGCATGGAAAGATGATGCTAATAATACTCATGAACCTTCTCATTTATAAGAGCAGTTAGAAGGAAGTTTTTATATGCAAAATTCAAGAGAGAGCTGAATATGAATGTATATAATTAATATATTTTTAAAATGGAGTCAATCATTGAAAGGGAAATGTATTGGGAGAAAGGGAAAGAGAGATAGAATAGGCTAAGATATTTCATATAAAAGAATAAAGAAATAGTTTTTGCAATGGAGTGGAAGGGGGAATGTGAGGGAGAATGAGGGAACCTTCATTTTCATTGGAAATTATTCAGAGAGGAAACAGCATACATGCTTAATAAGGTATAGAAATCTAGAAGAAAAAGGAGAGAAAGGGAATGGGAGAAAGGGAATGGGGGAGGGGAGGGGGTATGTAGGTGATAGAGGAGAGGGTAGATCATGGGAGAGGATAGTCAGAACACATTTTCATATTTTTTGCAAGGTGATGGGATTGGGTGCCATATCTGGGACCAAGGGGCTGGGTGATTGCTGAGTCTCTGGGGTGGGATATAAGCTTGGGCTCTCATTTCCCCAGGGTCAGTGCTCTGTCCACTGGGCCACTCGGCTGCCCTACAGAATACTTTTGAAGAGGGACAGAGTGAAAGGAGAGAAAAAATATAATAAATGGTAGTGTGGAGAAATGGGTGGAGGAAATTACAATGAGCAGCATCAACTGTGGAAAAATATGGAAGTGATTTCTCCAATGGACTTATAATAAAGAATGTGATCTACCCTGGAGACAGAGCTGATGGTATCAGAACACAGACTGAAGCACCAAAAAAACCCCAAAACATAGAAAGATAAAAACCTTAATGCTAAAAGATTATTTGCTTGGCTAGGGTGGAGAGACAGGTGAACAGGATAATAATAATAATAAGCCTAATATGCTAAGCTTAAAAAAAGACATCACAAATAAATAGACAAGGTCATTCATCTTTATTCACACATTACTGAACAGAAGCGATGCATTGAACTGCAGAGTCAAATATTTATACAACAGATTTTCTCTTATGATACTCCTTTCCATACATACATATTTACATACATATATATCTATACATGCATATACATATGTACATTAGGTATTTAGCTGAAGCTCATTCAAGATCTTTAAACTTCTGCCTAGATAATTTTTACATTCAGTCCCTCATAATGGATAAAACAGGGATTCTATCAGAAAATGCAATTGTTGGGGTGGCTAGGTAGCACAGTGGATAGAGCACCAGGCCTGGAGTCAGGAGCACCTGAGTTCAAATCCAGACTCAGACACTTAATAATTACCTAGCTGTGAGGCCTTGGGCAAGCCACTTAACCTCATTTGCCTTGTAAAAACCTAAAAAAAAAATGTAATTGTCCTGATAATGTTGCTGACATAGTCATTTATTTTAATAAGTATCTTTGGTGCAGAACTCAATTCAATCAAAACAATTTCAACATGATAATTTACAAATGATTGAGGGCAAGGAAGAAAGAAGCATATAGAGTACTGATCTCCAATTTAGAAAGATCTTAGCTTAATTTTTTTTTTAGGTTTTTACAAGGCAAATGGAGTTAAGGATTTGAACTCAGGTGCTCCTGACTCCAGGGCTGGTACTCTATCCACTGCACCACCTAGCAGCCCCATGAGCTTAAATTTTAAATTAAACCCCTAACATCTCGTAGTTATGTAACCCAGGGAAAATCAGTTAAGCTCTTATTTCCCCTAAGCAATTCTCTAAGATTCTAAGAATAGGTTACAACTATCATTGGTAAAAGGAATTTTAGGACAAGAGTTCTAAATGCTAATGAGAAAATGGGTAGGACATTGAGGGGGGGTTGTAGTGGTAAGGGTCTCTAAGTACAAAGATATATAGCAGGACCTCCCTACAAGAAATTTATATTCTACTGGATGAGGGTCTTATTATATAATTAGTGGGGAAAATATCATTTCCAGAAAGTATTTATTTTATTTGTACAAATTTGTTTGTATAGTATCTTCTCAATGAGACTATATGCTCCCATAAAAAAAGAAACTTTTTGCTTTTTTTGGTATCCTTAACTTTTATTTAGTAAGGTATTTGGCACATAGTTCATTCTTGACCTTATAACCTGAAGCAGATATAGGATGTTTACAGAACATTGATATAAGAACCTAATACACATTTAATACTCTCCACTACTTACAGGGATATGACTAAGATTTGATAGCCATTAGAGGAAATCTACAGAGGACAGAATATAGATTTAGGAGAAGAGGGACATGACCCAAAATTTGATCCAAAAGGAGAATCAGAATGTGACCCTGGGTCAAGTCAGAGTTCTTTTACGTAAATTAACCCAGGAGTTGTAAAAGGAAGATCAAGAAAATAATGACAACACTGTGCAAAATAACATACAAAAAGCAAACAAAAGATAACCTTTACTGTAACTGTCAGAAGCAAATTGATCGATTATTATTTGACGACTTTACAATTACACTATACACACACACATATATATACACACGATCATGTTTTGATGCTGAAGTTTCAGGTTCTTTATAGACTAAGGAAATACTTTTGAAATATAGAAAAAGACATAAATTCCAGGTAAAATATACACTATTTAAAATTTTTTTCTGTTTGAATCTTACAGAAAGACTATACTCTCCAAAGTATATAACTTCAAAAATATAGAATGCAAGACTAGTTTCCATATTATTACATGTGGTCAAACTGGTTTATACTTTTATAATAAAATTTTTCTTCATTTGTTTTCATCTAAACTGGTTATTTCATTGTGTAGAAAACTTCCCAGTAAGGAATGACCATTGTAAACAGGTAGTCAATCAGTAACTTACAGTCTTTAAGAGTTGGGGGGTGAATGACAAGTTTAATGGCTTGTCTGGTCCCTAAACCAGTTTACATTAGTCACAGACCTGCATCAACAAAAATTGGCTCTCTAAACATATTATGCATACTTAGAAGTCTGGAAACTCTCTCCCTCCCCACACCCATTAGCATGGACTCAGGCAACCCCCTGGGACCCAGGCTCCCCATGCCTGTTCCTAGATGGCTGGAATCAAATGTATGGATCTTTCAAGTTGTCTTAGCTTAGAAAATTGTTTCACACAGTCTTTCTGTGAGTTCCACCACTCTAGAATTTGATTAGAGTCATTATTTAGAGGTATTTGGAGTGATCTAGGGGAAAGCTGCTATAATTTCCTATCTTCACTCCACCACCTTGGCCCTGCCCCCATTTAAACATTAAATAGTAAGATTGGGAAGCTAGAAATGAGAAGGATTCTGACTTGTCTAAAGAGTTTCCTGACAAAGTCTTAGAAATGACTTTTAAATTCTTTTCCAATTAAACCCTCAGTGGGAACCCAGTTAAATCTGCCATGGGGCAAAGTTAACCTAAACTACCTGAGTTATGTACTATAGTGCCCTTGCTTCCAACAGTTCTAGCTGATGTTGTGGGGATTAACTCATGCCTCTCCAATTCTGCCAAACATCTCACCCCAAAATATATTATAATACCATCATCTTCAGACTCCAGGCTCTTGATGCTTCACACACACATACACACACACACACACACACACACACACACACGCACAAAACACATGTCCTGGGATGGCAGATGTAGAGTTATTAAATAATCTGCATGCATGGCATCTGTCTTTTTTGTTCATTTCTCTATGAATTCGGGGCACAAAAGCACAGTATATGAATGGGAGAAGCTTAGATCTCTCAATCATCCAAGTGAAAAATTTCTTGAACAAACTACCAACTGCAGTGAAGTATCAAAGGTCTAAGACAGTGAAATGTTTCTATAGGGAAGCAGTACACTAGAGAAGCTGATAGATCAAAGGAGAAAATGATGATATTATGAAAAACATCAATGTGAAGGCAATTTAGGGAACACTACTAGGACAAATCATGACTCTTCAGTTCCAACTATCTACCACCACTCTTCATCTCTCCCAGGAACAATTTTTTCAATCATTCTAAATATTTTAACCTTTGGAAATTCTACAAAATTGTCTATAGAGTAACAATGACAAATGCATGTGTCAAAAGTAAGTCCTTCGTTAACTACTGATGACCTCATAGGAAATATTTTAGTCATGGTAGAAAATTTCTGTCATTTATTAGTTCTATGACTTTGAACAAGGTTCATTCACTAATTTTTATTCCCTCATTTGTAAAATGGAAATAAAATTACCTGTTTTATTTCAAAGAAATTTAATAAGAATACAATGGAATATACATACATATATATATATATGTCACAAAATGTATCATAACCAAAAGACTACATATCTTTGTAATGGGAAGTGGGGTTAAGAAGAATATGGGGTTCAACATTACTCACATTTATAAGAACAGTTTGAAGGTTTTCCCCTAATAATTTTAAAACACTTGCAAAAGATAAGAGTAAGAATGATATGGAGATAGGGAGTTGGTGGATGAGTCAGGAAGATTTGATCTTAAGTCTTGCCTCTGACAGATACTGGATGTATGACTGGCCAAGTAATTTAACTTTTTCATGCTATGGGCACATCTAAAAAGATAAGTTACAATAGGCATATATCCATAGACAGAGGGGGCTAAATCATTTGTGAGTTCAATTATAAGTAAAGAAAATATGAAACACAGATTATCAAAAGTATAGAATATCAAATTTTTTCTTAAATGTCTGTAACTTAGAATAACATGAAACAGAGCATAAGTGATTGGACTTAGAATCAAGAAAGCTTAGGTTCAAAGTCCACTTCTGATAATTTCCAAACATCTGAACATGGATCTTGACATGTTTCAGTTTCTGTATTTATGAAATTCAGGTAATGATCCCAAGCTCCCAAGATTTGATAGGGTCTCAAGTGAAATGAAGCATTAAAAGTACTTATCAGGAGCAGCTAGGTGGTGCTGCGGATAGAGTCCTGGCCCTGGAGTGAGGGGAACCTGAGTTCAAATCCAGGCCTAACTGTGTGACCTTGGGCAAGTCACTTAACCCCATGGCCTTAAATAAAGTTTTTTTAAAAAGTACTTTACCAACACAGCAACACCACAGAAATATGTTATAAGATAGTATGAAATCAACAGCTGGGTTTATCAACATCAACAGAGTTAGAATTGTTTACTCCAAACAGTGGAGGGTTGGGAAAGATTGTGCTTGTGAGAATAACAAAAAGGCATATTGATTGGGGGATAGGGTTAGTGGGATAGGGAGAAAAATGATTGAACTGAAGCAGTACAGAGAAAAGGCTGGCTCCTGAAGCCCCTTTTGGTAATTGAATAGCAACTTCCAAAGAAATTTAAAACAAGCAGATCAAATAGGAGGTTATTGCAATAGTCCACCAGATTGGTGAATATAGATAACAGGCCACATGTAGAACTAGAAATATAAGATTATGCAACAGAGAAGATGAAACAGGATAATTCACAATGAGGAGTTAGAAATGACACCAATGTTTCCTTACTGAGAAATTGGAAGGATGGTGATGCTCTTGACAGTGATAGGGAAGTTTGAAAGAAATTTAGGTGCATGAGGATAATGACTTCTTCTTTAGTCATGTTGCATGTGAAATGTCAACAAGATTTCCTGTCCCAAAACTCTAATGTTCATGCTCTGATATGTGGTAGTAAAAGGAACACTTTATTATTTGGGTCAAAAGTCCTCAGTTAATGGAGCAATTAGGTGGCACAGTGTATAGAGCACCAGCCCTGGAGGCAGGAGGACCTGAGTTCAAATCCAGTCTCAGACACAATAATTACCTAGCTGTGTGACCTTAGGCAAGTCACTTAACCCCATTACCTTGCAAAACTAAAAAAAAATGTCCTCAGTTCAAATTATACCCATGCCACTTGCTGCTTCATCTCTTGCAAATCATTTTGCCACTGGGGCCTATTTCCACATTTACAAGAAGGTTATTCTTAATGACCCCTATGAATCAAAGAACTCAAAAAAATCTGGGGAGATGTTATAAAAACTGGAAAGACTTAACCTTGATACATACTGAATTTTTCAAATACTACTAGATTTCTAGTTAAGCCCAAAGAGATCCAAGATCTATTTCTAAAAACTAAAAATGTACTTAAACACAATGGAACCTACTATTATTAAAACTTTCATATGGAAAAATTAAGTGTAGTTTGCCTATTTTTTATACTTCCAGTGGGGTCACAGTCATCACAAAATATCCAGAAGCACTCACTAGAAAGTAAGCTCCATGAGAACCAGAAACTTACATTTTTTTGTCTTTGTAGCCTTCATATCCAGTATAGATCTGTGTTTATAGTAGGCGACCTAAGGTATATTGAATTCAATTATTAGGCAGTCTCACTTCCAAAGATACAGAGAAGGTTTCCAGGGTTTTGTTTTGAAGACTATTAACCCTATTGAACTATAAGAAGGCTAAACAACCCACTGGGGTGTGGGTGGGGGGTTGATGATGATGATGACAGCAGACTAACCTATTATATTAAAGATATCTTTGTGTGCTTTAGTTTTTGAATGATACACCTGAGTACTTGCAATAATGCTGAGAAAGTCTGTCACAGTTCATGGAAATTATTCATGACTTGACATAACATAAGCAGTATTTTCCTCCTGTAATTACTTACAAGATCTTAAACAAGAGTATTACAAACACTGAGCCCAGAGAAAGGATTTAAGAGGAACATTCTAGTTATGTTCAAACATCTGAAGGGCCATCATGCAGAAAAGAGATTAGTCTTTTTCCCCTTAGCTCCAGATGGTTGCTGAGATCAGGGATTCCTTCCAACTTCAATATAAGAAAAACCTTTTTTTTAAAAAGCAAACAAAACTTCAGGAATTTCTTATCACTTAAGCAATACAAATAGAAATTAGATGATCACTTGTAAGAGATACTGTAGGAAGAATGAATTCTTGAATCTCATAAGGAACAATTTTCAGTGGCATTTTACTGGCAGGAAGGAAAAAACACACAAAAATGACATTAGCCTCTTCAGTGAACTATACCATGCTTCTTCCATTGACTTTTCTAAAACCAAATTTACTGAATTTAGCTTTAATAGTTAGCACAGTGTATCGAGTAAGAGACTTGGAGTCAAAAAAGACTCATCTTCCTGAATTCAGATCCAGTCTCGGACACTTACAAGTTGTGTGACTTCATCCCGTTTGCCTCCATTTTCTTTTCTGCAAAATTAGGTAGAGAAGGAAATGGTAACCTACTACAATATATTTGTCAAGAAAAAATCAGATAGGGTCACAAATAGTCATAAATGACTGAACAACAATAATGAAAGTCAAGTTAGCTACTATTTAACATGCAAAGATCTATTTTGTGTTGAGAAATTTTTTAGCCATTCAGTAATCATGATGAGATCAATGCTAGAAGTGGTTGTTTCACCTTTCAAAGACATCTGATAAAATTCAGAGTAATTGTGATGAAATCAGAGTATGATGAGACAGGGTGGCAGAGCTGATAATGTATTTGACTTGGTGTGTCAAACATATGGATTCAAAACCTGGTTCTAATATTGAAATAATTGGTATTTGTGAAAACATCAACAAATAGCTCAGCATTTATGAATTTCACTTTGCTTATCTAGAAAATAAGGGATAACACAGTAATGCCTACTTCAAAGAATTTCTATAAAGTTTAAAATACTAGTCTTTTATCAGATGACCTAAGTGAATCCTTGCTGTGAAATCTATTAATTTTTCAACCTAGTTTCCTCATCTCTAGAACAGTGATCATAATACTTGCCTTAAGATCTTAAACGTTGTTGCAAAGAAGGAACTTCTAAACATAATATATAAAAAAGAAAACAATTTTTCTGACCATCATGAGTTTCAGAAATCAATCTGTAGAAAGTAAAAGTGACAATCACCTCCATGAGAATAAGTGTTAGATTACTGTAGGTGATGATAATGATGATGATAATGATGATGATAATGATAGTGATGATATAATAACAGCATATATTTGTAGAACACTTTAAAGCTTTTAAAGTGATTTACAAATATTACTTATTGGTTCCTTAAAATGATCCTGGAGTGACTAGGTGGCGCAGTGGATAGAGCACTGGCCCTGGAATCAGGAGTACCTGAGTTCAAATCTGGCCTCAGACACTTAATAATTACCTAGCTGTGTGGCCTTGGGCAAGCCACTTAACCCCATCTGCCTTGCAAAAACTAACTAACTAAATAAATAAATAAATAAAATGAGCCTAGAAAGTGGGCATAGTCACCCCCATTTGACCATTAAGGAAACTGAGGTAGACTGAAGTTAATCGATTTGTCCAGGATCATATAGATATTAAATTCCAGAAGCTAAATTAGAATTTATAACTTTCTGAACTTTCATTCATCTTTATATCCATCATGTCAACTAGATGCTTAAAAAGCTTATATTGCATCCAAAACAATTTAGCATGTCTTGTCTTCTTTCCTTTTCACGGAAAACTGAGTCATTTAAGGGAATTTTTAAGTATAGTAGAAGAGTAAGCAGCTAAAGAAATAAGGTTTATCAGAGGAAAGAGGCAGGAAATAGAACAATGCACCTGTGGGTAGGAATAATGAAGATTTAATAGGCAATTTTTTTTAATTTTTTGCATTAAGGTTCACTATGATTGAATTGCTAATTGTAGTTCAATGTTTAATTTTCAGTGCATTCAATAAGAACACTTGATTTCAATTTCTACCTTTGACACATACATGCTAAGTGACCTAAGAAAAGACACAACTTCTCAGTTCCCTTATTGGTCATTACCTAACATTTATTAAGAGCTTACTATGTGGTAGTTACTGAGCTATTCTGGAGATTAAAAAAAAAGGCAAAAAAATTCCTTGCTTATAAGAAGCTCACGGTTGAATGGGGAAAACAACATATAAGTAATTATGTACAAATATAATCTATATCTCAAAAACCAAATAAATTTCAAAGCAGTTACTGTGTCAGTTCAGAAATATTTTATTAGGAGCTCCTTTTATCAATGAACAAATACCACTTTATATTGAGTTATACATTAAAAATGAAAAATATAAAAATATTACTCATTCTTACATGTATATTTTCTATTCAGATAAAAATGATATGAATGCATAAATTCATCCTTGATCTAAAACTCCAATCTGAATATCCCTATAAAGTACTCAATCTGATAGTTCCTATGAATTATGGTGGAAAATGGAAAGTATCTTTATCTAACATCCCAATAAAATCAAAGTGAGCTATAAAGTCATCTCAGGAAGAAAAATTACAGAAAGCATTGGCATCTGTGCCATGAAGAAAATTATCTAAGAATCAGAGGAAGAAGTAGTATTAAGGTCAAGTATGCTTCAAGGCAGAAAAGAGATAGCTATTATCTCTGTATAAGAATAGATGGCAGAGATTTGTAAAAATGCCTAATAAGAAAAGAGGTACAAATCCCACAATAGGTCCCCCCCATAAATAATAAAGAACTCAAAGTTCCATTAGACAGGTAATCCAGAGACTGCACCCACTTAATATAGTCAAGTAGAGTTGATTTTACAGACTGGAAAGGCCAATGAATAAAAGTGAATTTAAAATGAAATAATGAAGACCTGGATTAAAATGAGCATTTTGAATTTTTATTCATTTTGGAACTCTGATAGGGTATAAGGCTTGCGGTTTTTTGTTGTTGTTTTTACAGTAATGAGAAAAATAGGACCCATTTTAAAATTTTCTACTGTTAATAGGACTGATTTGGGAGGATATAAGGGAGAAAATGGGGTATTAACCTTATCTGAAGAAATAAGGAAAAACTTTTGCCTTTGCAATGGTAGAGAGGCAGTGTCACAGCCCTTACAAGGAAGTTTTTCACCTGAAAAAGTTTAAAGAAGAGGAAAAAAAGTTCAGCAAATTGCCCTTTGAGGTTGAGATGGGCATGTGGAGCAGGGGGAGAATGAGATGAGGAGAAGATAGGTGGAGCATCTGAATAGATACAGATCATAGGCAGATCACTTTGCATTGAAAGAGCAACTTATGCCTCTTAACCCCATAGCCTTAAATAAACAAAATATTTTTAAAAATTAAAAATTTCTCTTACATATTTCTTTCCATTCTCATGGTTTTCATTCTTTTCCTGTAATCCTAATTCCTCATACCAAAAATGACTAATCTATAAACATGTTAAATACAAATGTATTTGTACAAGACTCACATAACTGTTCACCAGAAAGGGGAGTGGGGTATGAAGGGAGTGTGCAAGGATATTATATAACTTAAAATATGCATATGGATAAATGTTGAAAAACTTCCATAACGTAACTGGAAAAATAAAAGCTCAATTGAAAATAAATTTCATAAGTATATCTATTAATTTTCCTTAGACTTCCAATGTCTTTCTCCTTCCTTATTCCTTTTAATTTGATGTAGCTTTTCTTTTGCTTTGTCTGAAATCGGGATTGCTATCTCTGCTATTTTTTTTACTTCAGTTAAAACATAGTATATTTTGCTCCAGCATTTTACCTTTACCCTTTATATCTCTCTGCTTCAAATGTTTCTTGTAAAAAATATATTTTAAGATTCTGGTTTTTCATCCACTCTGTTATCTGCTTTCATTTTATGGGAGAGTTATCTTATTCATATTCACAGTTAAGATTACTAATTCCTTCCATCCTTTTTCCTCTCTGTACTTTTCTCTCTCCTTTCCCCTTATCCCTCCTTGCCAGTGTTTTGTTTCTAACTGCTGCCTCTCTCAATTTTCCCTGCCTTTAATCAACTCTCCTCCCTTTCTTCTCCTTTCCCCTTTTACTTCACTTTTTTCAACCTCTACTTTAACTTTATCATTATTTTTACTTTCCTCTTCTTATTCATCAGCTCAGCTTCCTTTTTCAACAATTCTATTTCCCTGTGGGGTAGGTTACCTTTCTAAACCTAGATGGGATTATAAATTATTCCCTCTTTAAACCAAATCTGTTTAGATTTACTCAGAGCTTACCACCCTCCCTCTTTTCCCTTTACTAAAATCAGTGCTTTGTGCCTCAACATGTAGTACTTTTTATCCTTTAATGCCTTCATCTGTCAGTTTAATCCTCTTTTTCATGTCTTAATTGTTTTATATTAGTCTTGTACCCACATTATTTGTCAAAGTATACTTTTATCTATCCTGATAGAAGTGCAATACCTCTGCTCAACTGTCCCATTAGAAATACAATTCTCAAGACCCATAAGCAGCATTAAATTATAATTAATTTATAATCACACTCTCTTTCCAAGGAACTTCTCTTTAACTACTTCAATAGAAGAAATACAGCCTTCACAAGTTACAAGTTTGATCATTTTACAGTCACTTTCTACCCATACTGTCTGTCTAATGCTCCTTTTAACTGTCCTAAGAGAAATAAAATTCTCAAAAGTTACAAGTATTTACTTCCAGTGTAGGGATGTAGATGTTTTAATCTTTTTATCTAATATTTTCCCTTTCCATTTGCCTTTTTATGCATCCCTTAAGTGTTATATTTGAAAGAGCAAATTTTCTATTCAGTTATGTACTTTTTATCTAGTAAATTTGAAAGACCTCTATTTCATTGAAAATCCATCTTTTCCCTTAAAGGAATATGCTGAGGTCAGCTGGGTGGCACAGTGGATAAAGTACTGGCCCTGGAGTCAGGAGGACCAGAGTTCAAATCCAACCTTACTCACTTAATAGTTGACTAGTTGTGTGACCTTGGACAAGTCACTTAATCTCATTGCCTTAAATAAATATTTTTTTAATATGCTGTATTTTGCAGGATAGTTGACTCTTGGTTGTGACTCAAGCTCTTTTGCCCTCAAGATATCATATTCTAAGCCCTCTGATTCTTTAATGTTGACGACAAATAGTCCCACAAAATCCTAACTGTGGCTCCCTGATATTTAAATTGCTTCTTTTTGACTATTTGCAGTATTTTCTCCTTTAGCTGAGAATTCTAAAATTTCACTAAAATATTCCTGGGATTTTTTATTTTATTATCTTTCTGGGAATGATCAATGTATTCTTTTAAAGACTATTCCTTCTTCTTGCTCTAGGATATTAGGACAGTTTTCCATGACAATTTCATGAATGAAATAGAACAAGCTCTTTTTCTGATCTTGACTTTCAAGTAAATCAATAATTCATAAATTACCTCTACTGGTTTTATGATCTAGGTTAGTCATTTTTTTCTAATTTTTTTTTCATGATTCTTCTATATGACTCTCTGTTCTCCATTTTTTCCTTCCTTTCTTACTTGGTTTTTCAAATCTCTCAAACTTTTCTAAGAAGTCTTTTTTGGATTTAGGCCCAATTCAAAAACCCCTTTGAAGTTTCACATTTTGTCACTGCTTTTCTTTTCTGATATGACATTTTTATTGTTCCTATAAGAATAGTAGCTTTTTAAGCTTAGCAAATTTTGACTTTTTTTTGCTCATTTTGACAGTTGTGCTCTGCTCCTGGGATACAGGAGGTATAGTACCAAACTTCTTGATCTGGGGGTCAGGTCTGGTCCAGAGGTTACTGCTTGCCTATATTTTACTTGCTAATGTGGTTAAAGGCCTCCCATTGGCTTTCCAGCTTTTTTGCTTTTGCTTCCCTTTTACTCATATGAAAAAGATCTTTACTGAAGTTCCTCCACAATATCTTGGGTTGAGGAATTGTTTCACACTTATCTTTATGAGTTCCTAATCTTAGGATCTTTTTAAAACCTTCATTTAAAGTTGGTTATGGAAAAGCTACAGGAAATTCCTGGCTTTGACTGCCATCTTAGCTCTGCCCTGGCAGTCCTCCACAATATACTTATTTTTGTGTTTTTTGCAAGGCAAATGGGGTTAAGTGGCTTGTCCAAAGGCCACATGGCTAGGTAATTATGAAGTGTCTGAGGCTGCATTTGAAGTCAAGTACTACTGACTCCAGGCCAGTGCACCCCCTAGCTGCCCCCACAATTTACTTTTAAGCTTAATTTAAATTATTACCATTATCTCCAGTATATTTCCTATTCTAGAAGCCAACAAAACAATAGTGCAAGTTCTTATTTGTAGTTTTTATGAATTTCCAAGATAATAATTGCTTATCATGAACATTTAACCATTAGTTCATAAGAGCCAGTTTCAGGGATAAACTGTTAATTGGAAAGTATTTCACAAATGTTAATCATTAATGCTAAGTTGCAAAATGATAAAAAGTTGAAAAATATAATTAATAGAACAAGTTTTACCTAGATTAATATTAGAAGAAATTTATCTATTTTAAGGGTATACTAAGCTGCTTAATGAAATATTTCTCTGTAATTTAGGTACAGTAGGTACAGATTTAAAAATTTCTTTTAAACATGTTAAAATGATTGAAAATAAGCTCATTTAAATGTTATGGATAATCATTTTATTTCTAGATTGTGAACTGGACCGTATAATAAATTTGAAGGACAAACAAATGACATTTAACCTTGTGCAATGTATTCAGAATCAATCAGGGCCTTCTAAGGGAGTTGGCAGATAAATGTGAAATGCTCAGATGCTTATTATTGAAGTGAACATTTTGTTTCATTGTCTCAAATAGTCATTCATAGAGGACTGACCATTCTATGATGCTGCAACATAAATATTTTGAATATGTGTGTATACATATATATATATACATATATATATATAGTCTGCATCTCTACAGTAGTTAACATAAATAGAATGTATCTATATGAGAAGAAGACTGAACAGGGAAATAGTTAAAACTCCCTTTTAATATTTACTATAAAATCAAATAAACCTCTTTAGATATTTTAATAGATTTTAATTTTCTTAATAAAATGAACAAAAACAGCATAAAACTATGATTGATTGATTTCTTCTTTTTTTCTTCAATAGAAGAACACATATTAATGTTTATTTTTGTTTTGCTTCAAGATTTTGATGATCATGACTCTCTAATGTAGGAAGTTCATTGGTTCATTTTGCATACTTCATTGAGAAAGCACTTAACACAGCTCCTGATACATAATAAGTGTTTAATAGATCTTTATTTTCTTCCTATGTTGGGCAGTCATGGGTGGGCAAGAGAGTGTTATGTTTTTTATAGGAACTGCTAGAAAAATCAAAACTATTCTATTTCACCTTCTTTATCTCATCTCAAACTTTGCTTAAGATGAGTAAACAAAGTTTCAAGTGATATAATTTTATGTCAGTCTTAAGCAACAAAAAACCCTAAAGATAGAATTGCCTGTACTTGAATTACTTGAGTCAATCATTTTTATCTGACTCATCTATCACAATATAAATTTGTCTTAAATGGAATTGACTGGGTCAAATTTTATAAGAAAGCTTTTGCATAATGGGAATAAGCCTTCCCTTACTACTATTTTATATATTCTTTTAAAATAGGAATGACCCTGACAAAAGATAAGCTTCCCTGGAATTGACAAATCTTTAGAATCATTGGGTGATACTCTGAGATAAGAAGTTTTCATTCTCTTGTTTTTCCCCCCTCAAAATGAACACATCATGTAGTTAATGGGAAATACATTTGTGTATTTCACTTACAATTGTGTAAGTGAAACAAATTCCCAAGTGAATTAACAAAAGAATATATACATTCTGAAGAACTTCACAGAGTATGTAATTTCCTAATAACCTTTGAATAAATTGATCAATTAAGAAACATGTTTTTAATCATGTATTTTGTTATAGGCACCATGTTCCAGGTACTGGGGAATATAAATACAAGGAATACTTATTGCTCTGGGAGTTTATATCCTACTAGGAGACACAATAAGTACATATATAAATTTATACAATATGAATATTAAAATTAGAATAAAATGAATACAAACAAATAAAAATAGCCAAATAAATGATAGCTTGAGAGGAAGGGTATTAACTACTGGGAAAATCATGAAAGGCAGTAGAAAAGGTGGTACGTTGGCCAAGATGGTGGAGAGAAGACAGGAACTTTTTTAAGTGGTTTTGATTCCCCTCAAAAATAACATGAAAGAAATCTCAACAGAAATTCAGTCGACAAAACCCAGAAAGAGGAGCTAGGAGAAGAACACTTGCCAACAAGGTCTGTCTCAGGGAACTGGGGGTGAACCAAGAATGGAGACCAGAGGGCCAGTGCAAGGACAGCATCAGGGGGAAGCCAGAGGACTGACCTTGGCTACAAAGGCTTTGGTGAGTGGCAGGTCTAAGGACCAACTTTAGCCACTGGGAGGAAAGGAGTGATGGGAGAGTGAATTCTAGCACAGAGAGATTCAGAGCACAACTGGAAAAAGACCAGCTGGGAAAGGGACCTGAGCTATATAATTTCAGCAGAGACCTCTTCCCAGAACTAAAGGTAAATTCTCCCTCCACACTCCCTCAGCCTCAGGTATGGGAAACCGAATTCACTCAGCATTAAGGGAGATTAATTCCCTCCTCCCAGGGACCAGCTCATTGTTCAAGATCAACTCAGACCCTGCTGCTGAGGGCCTCAAACACTCCAGAGAAAGCAAATAGTGCCCCTCTATTGACTGGCCCCTGGAACAACTAAGCCAAGTGAACAAAGCCTCAAGGGTTTTCAAAAGCAAACCTCTGAGAGCCAGTCCCCCCAACACAAGATCCTAGGAAAATGAAGAAAAGCCAGGGAGAAGGGGGCCCCATGGAGAAATACATAGAAGAAATAGATTCTAATCCAGAGAAATCTAGAATTTCTGAGGAAAATATGAATTGACCTCCAGTCCAGAAAGACTTCCTTGAAGAAATCAGGAAGGATTTTAAAAAGCATTTGGAAAATTTAGGAAAAGAAACTCAAGAGAAAAATTAACATGTTGCAAGAGAAAATTAACATCTTACAACAAGAAAACAAATCCTTGGAAAATACAATTGGACAAATACAAAATGAGAATAATTCTCTCAGATCTTCAATTGGGCAAATGCAAAAAGAAAATAAGTCTTTCAAAACTACACTTGGGTAAATGGAAAACCCCTTCAAAAATAGGATTGACCAAGTGGAAAAGGAGTTGCAAAAGGTAAATGAAGTAAATTATTTGCTTAAAAAATGGAATTAGTGGAAGCTAATGACTTCATAACACAACAAGATTCTGTTAAACAAAACCAAAAGATAAAAAAATAGAAGAAAATGTAAAAATGCCTCATCAGCAAAACCACTGACCTCAAGAAAAAATAAAGGAGGTACAACCTGAAAATTATAGGCCTTCCTGAAATCATTAAAGAGAAAAAAAGCCTGGACTTAATATTACAAGATTTAGTGATAGAAAACTGCCCTGATATCATGAAACCAGAGGGAAAATTGTAATTGAAAAAATACATAGATCTCCTCTTGAAAGAGATCCTAAAATGATAACACCAAGGTATGTTGTGGCCAAACTCTAGAAATATCAGATAAAACAGAAAATCTTGCAAGCAGCCAGAAAGAAAAAAATTTAAATGCCAAAGAGTCACAGTGAGGATTAAAAAGGACCTGGCTGCAACAACATTAAAGGACTGAAGGGTCTGGAATGAGATATTCTGAAGAGCAAGGGAGCTTGGAATGCAGTCAAAAATCCACTATCCAGCAAATCTGATCTTTCTCTTCCAGGGGGGAAAAGATGGACATTTAACAAAATGGTAGACTTCCAGCATTTCCTGAGGAAAAGACCAGAGTTAAATAGGAAATTTGGACATCAAACAGGAGTCTCAAAAGACACATGAGAAGGTTTAAAAAAAGGGTAAAGAAAAAAAAACTGCTATAAAATAATATGAAACTGGCTATATCCTTAGCTGGGAGAAAGACTAATAACTCTTGAGAACTGCAGCTCTCTTAGAGAGAATATACTTAGTCAGAAGTGATGGACACTCATGACATTTTTGTGACTCATATAGAATGATTTAAAAACAATACCTCCTTAAAAAGGGGGACATTAAGGAGACAGGAGGATGGAGGAGAATGAATGGGGTAAATCTCCTTACATTAAGCTATACAAAAGACCTATTAAAAATAGAGAGGAAGGAGGGAGGAGGTGAGAACCACCTGAATCTTCATCTCATCAGTCTTGGCTTAAAGTTAACTTAAACACACTCAGTTAAGTGAAGAAACTTATCTTACATTTCAAAGGGGAAAAGGTGGGGAATGAGGAGGGGGAGAAAAAGGATAACTAACAGAAGGAAGGGAAGGAAGAAGGGGAAAAGGGAAAGGGGAAAGAAAGGGGACGGGGTTGATATATGAAGGCAAAAACACTGAAGGTGGTGGTATTTAGAAATAAAATACTGGGGAATATAGATAAAGTGAAAAAAGGGGAAAATACAAACAAAGGGAAGATAAAATGGAAAGCAATAAAGAGTTAATAATTATAACTTTGAATGTGAATGGGTTGAACTCTCCCTTAAAACATAAGCAAATAGCAGAGTGGATTTAAAACCAGAATCTTGCAATATGCTGCTTACAAGAAACTGACTTGAAGTAGAGAGATATATATAAAGTAAAGGTAAAAGATTGGAGCAAAATATATTTTGCTTCAGCTGAAGTGAAAAAAAGCAGGGACAGCAATCCTAATCTCAGAAAAAACAGCTGCAAAAATTGATAGTGTTAAAAGAGATAAGGAAAGAAAATATATCCTCCTAAAAGGTACCATAGACAATAAAATAATTTCAATACTAAATATGTATGTACCCAATGTTATTAGCATCCAGATTCTTAAGGGAGAAGCTGAAAGAGCTACAGGAACACATAGACAATAAAACTCTACTAGTGGGAGACCTCAATCTCCCACTCTCAGATTTAGATAAATCGAATCACAATATAAACCAGAAGTAAGTTAAGGGGGTAACTAGATTGTTAGAAATCCTAGATATGCTAGCATTAAGGAGGAAATTGAATGGGAATAGAAAGGAATAAACTTTTTTTTTCTGCAGGACATGGAATTTATACAAAAATTGACCATGTACTAGGGTATAAAAACCTAATGCTCAATTGCAATTGCAATCAATCTTTCTCTTATCATAATATAATAAAAATCATATGCAATATTGGGTCAGAGAGATATAGACCCATAAATAATTGGAAACTAAATAACCTTATTTTATTTTTAATTCAATATCATATTTTATTTATTTTAAAGAATGAGTGGATCAAGCAACAAATTATGAAAAGAATTAATTATTTCATCCTAGACAATGAAAATAATGAAACAACATACCAAAACCTATGGGATATACTCAAGGTAGCTATCAGGGGTTATATTATATATCTTTAAATGATTGCATGAATAAATTAGAGGAAAAAGGAAATCAATGAACTAAATACACAACTAAAAAATTAGAGAAAGAACTTAGAAAAAAACTCCCAATTAAATACCAAATTAGAAATTCTAAAAATTAAAAGAGAAGTTAAAATCAAAAGCAAGAAAACTATTGAATTAGCAAATGAAACCAAGAGTTTGTTTTAAGAAAAAAACAATAAAATTGATAAACCTCTGGTAAATTGGATTAAAAAAAGAAGAAATCCAAATTGCTAGTATCATAAATGAAAAAGGTGAACTCACTACCAATGATGAGGAAATTAAAGTAATAATTTGGAATTATTTTGCCCCAACTCTATGCCAATAAATTTGACAATCTAAGTTAAATGGATGAGTATTTACAAACATATAAGTTGCCCAGGTTAAATGAAGAGAAAATTAAATACTTAAACAATCTTTTCTGAAAAAAGAAATTCAACAAACCATTACTGAACTACCTAAGAAAAAATTTCCAGATAGGTTCACAAGTGAATTCTCTCAAACATTTAAGGAACAATTCATTCCAATTCTATATAAACTCTTTGGAAAAGTAGGTGAAGATGGAACTCTGCCTAGCTCTTTCTATGACACCAATATGGTGCTGATACCTAAACCAGGAAGAGATAAAACAGAGAAAGAAAATTATAGATATATCTCCCTGATGAATATAGAGGCAAAAATCTTAAATAAAAGCTTAGCAAAGTGAATACAAATTATCACTTTGATAGTACATTATGATCAAAGAGGATTTATCCCAGGAACACAGGGTTGGTGAAATATTAGGAAAACTCTTAGTATAATTAATTATATCAATAGTATAACTATTAGAAATCATATGATTATATCAATAGGTGCTGAAAAAGTTTTTGACAAAGTCCAGCACCCAATCCCACTAAAAATACTAGAGAGTGTAGTAATAAATGGATTGTTCCTTAGAATAATAAGCAGTATCCATCTGAAACCATCAACAAGCATTATATGTGGGGATAGGCTAGAAGCATTCCCAATAAGATAAGGGTGAAATAAGAATGCCCATTATCACTGCTACTATTCAATATCATATTAGAAATGTCAGCTTCAGAAATAAGAGAAGAAAAAGTAATTTAAGAAATTAGAATTGGGAAGGAAGAGACAAAACTCTAACTCATTGAAGATGATATGATGGTATACCTAGAGAATCTCAAAAAAATCATCTAAAAATAATTAGCAACTTTAGCAAAGTCACAAGATATAAAAGAAACCCTCATAAATTTTCAACATTTCTATATATGACTTGCAAGATACAGCAGAAAGAGCTAGAATGAGAAACCCCATTCAAAATAACCTCAGACAATAAAAAGTACCTGGGAGTCTACCTGCCAAGACAGACTCAGAAACTTTTTGAAAACACTTACAAAGCACTTTTCATGCAAATAAAATCAGTTTTAAATAACTGGGCAAATATCAACTGCTCATGGATATGTCGAGCTAATATAATAAAAATGACAATTCTACCAAAACTAAGCTACTAATTTAGCGCCCTACAATCAAAACCCCAAAAAACTACTTTAATGAGTTACAAAAAATTGCATGTAAATACATATGGAGAAAAAAAAGTCAAGAATTTCCAGGAATTCAATGAAAACAATGTAAAAGAAGGAGGCTTAGCCTTACCAGATGTAAAATTATATTATGAAACATCAGTTATCAAAAATGTCTGGTTTTAGCTAAGAAATAGAGTGGTGGAAGAGTGGAATAGCAGGAAATGATTATAGCAATCTGCTGTTTGATAAACCCAAAGAGTCCATCTAATGGGATAAAAAAAAACTCTCTTTGATTAAAAACTATTGGGAAAATTGGCAGTTAGTATGGAAGAAACTTGGATTAGAACAACAGTTCACACCCTATACCAAGATAAGATCAAAATGAATATAGGACTTAGTCATAAGAAAAGTATTATAAGCAAACTAGAAGATCAAGGAGTAGTACACTTATCAGATCTATGGAAGGAAAAGCAGTTTATGACCAAGGAAGAGATGGAGAACATCATTAAAAACAAACTAGATAATTTTGATTACATTAAATTAAAAAGCTTTTGCACAGACAAAACCACTGTAACCCAGATTAAAAGACATGTAATGAATTGAGAATTAATTTTTACAACTAGTATTTCTGACAAAGGACTCATTTCTAAAATATACAGAGAACTCAGTCAAATTTTCAAAAAAAAAATCCATTCTCCAATTGACAAATGGTCAAGAGATATGCAGAGGCAATTTACAGATGAGGAAATCAAAGCAATCCATAGTCATATGAAAAATTGTTCTAAATCATTACTCATTAGAGCAATGCAAATTAAAACATCTCTGAGGTACCACCTCACACCTCTCAGAATGGCCAACATGGCGAGAAAGGACAATGATCAATGTTGGAAGGGAATTGAGAAATCTGGGAACACTAATTCATTATTTTTTAGGGGTTTTTTTGCAAGGCAAACAGGGTTAAGTGGCTTGCCCAAGGCCACACAGCTAGGTAATTATTAAGTGTCTGAGACCGGATTTAAACCCAGGTACTCCTGACTCCAGGGCCGGTGCTTTATCCACTACACCACCTAGCTGCCCCCACTAATTCATTATTGATGGAGCTGTGAACTCATCCAACCTTTCTGGAGAGCAATTTGGAATTACTCCCAAAGCACAACAAAAATATGCATACCCTTTGATTCACAATACAACTACTGGGTCTATACCCTGAAGAGATTATGAAAAAAGGGTAAAAACATCACTTGTACAAAAAATATTCATAGCAGCCCTGTTTGTGGTGGGAAAGAATTGGAAATTAAGTGAATGTCCTTCAGTGAGGGAATGGCTTAACAAACTGTGTTCTATGTATGTCATGGAACACTCTTTTTCTATAAGAAACCAGGAGGAATAGGAATTCAGGGAAGCACGGAAGGATTTGCATGAACTGATGTTGAGAGAGATGAACCTAACCAAAAGAACATCATACACCCTAACAGCAGCATGGGGGGTGATGATTAACCTTGATGGACTTGCTTATTCCATCAGTGCAACAATCAGGGACTATTTTGGGCTATCTGCAATGGAGAATACCACCTGTCTCCAGAGAAAGAGTTATGGAGTTTGAACAAATACCAAAGACTATTACCTTCAATTTAGGGGAAAAAACTGTTATTATGTGATTTTGCTATCTCTTCTACTTTATTTTTCTTCTTTAAGTATATGATTTCTCACTCATCACATTCAACTTAGATCACTGTATGCCATGGAAACAATGTAAAGATTAACAGACTGTATTCTGTAGGGGGTGGGGAAGGAAAACAAGAGTGTGGGGGGGAATTGTAAAACTCAAAATAAATAAAATCTTTCTTTAAAAAAAGGGTGATGCTTGAACTGAGTATGGAGAGGGATTCTAAGATCCAGAGGTGTGGAAAAAGTGCATTACCCAGTTGTTAATGCTTTACCTCCTCAGATCACCTTTTATTTGATTATTGAACATTTTTCTCCAAAATTCACCTGAGAATTCTCAACTTAATTTAGTATCTGATAGAGTTATTATTGGTATATTTTCTTTTTTAATTCAAAAATATTTTAATATTCATTGAAATTTTACTTTGAGTTCCAAATGTTCACCCTTCTTCTCCTTCTCCCACTGATTGTAAAAGCTAGAAATGTGACATCAATTATACATGTGAAATAATTTAAAACATTATTTCCATCTTAGAAAGGTAAATAAATCTAATCTCAAATACCCTCAATAATATTTGCCTTTCTTTCCTCCTTTGCTCCAGTTTCATAGGAAGGAAGAGCTTATCTCTGCTAAAAGAGCTTCACCAATGGATGCTGCATAGATATCTCACAATTAAAACTCCAAACAAGACCTTTAATACTTCTCCTTATACTCCTTTCTTAACTTCCTATTATGATGGAAACACTTGTATGCTTTAATCATTTAGAATCACCCTGGGGAAGTTATCATTGACTCTTCACTTCCCCTTACCTTCTGTTGTTTCTATCTCCACAACTCTTGTATTCACTTGCCTATACATTTTTAACTTCTTATCATCTCTGATTACAATAACTTCCTAACTGCTCTTCCTGCATCCAGTCCCTTTGCTCTCTAATCCATCTTTCATAATATTTCCAAACTGATTTTCCAGATTAGATCCAGTCACTTTTCTATTCAAAAAGTTATAGTGGTTCTCCATTAACTGTAAGATAAAATGAACAGCACTTAAAATACTTCACAACTGACTTAGCTTTTCTTTCTAGATTTCTTTCATATTTTCCTATTTCACATATTCTAGTCAAAGTCACCCACACCACTCCTTTCATGACATTCCAACTCCTTTTTTTTAAATATTTATGTACAGGTGAGCCAAGATGGCATTGTGAATGTAGCATTTCCCAGAAAGTCTTTCCCCCAAAACAACTCCAAAAGCCATCAAATTATGACTAGCTAAACTTTAGAGGGGCAGAAACCACAGAAAGACTGAGTGATAGAATTTCCTAGTTCAAGATAACTTAGAAGCTCTGCAGGAAAGGTTTATTTCACCAGGACTGGGGATTGGAAAAAAGCCCCTGCAGCAGCTCAGTGCAGCCCAGCCAAGCCCAGGGAGCAAGGGAAACAGCTTGAAGGGGATGTCAGAGAAGTCTGCTACACCAAAATGAGTGTGGAGTGAGGAGTACTGGTCTCAGAGCAGCGAGAACCTGCAGCAAGAATCTGCTGAAACCAGCCTGCACCCCCAGAGCACAGCCAACAGACAGTAAGGGCATCAGGGGAGACTGCAGAAATCTCTCTGTTCTCCCTGGGGCATAACTCCTCTGTTTGCCCACAGTCAGATGCAGGTTGCATCTGATAACAAGGATCCTCCTCACAGCTCCAGAGCAGAGGGAAATGTCAGTGGTCATCTACATATCAAAGCACAGGCAAGAAAGCATAAGACCTTGGAGGAATAAAGGCCCTAGTGGGGTGTCACAAAAACAACCCCAAAGTAGGTGTCCAAATAATACTCAAAATTTCAGGAAGCATCCCAAAACCAGGCACAGACTGGAGAAATGAGTAAACAGAGAAAAAAGAGTAACACCATTGAGAAATTATTTGTCTGTGATCCCAAGAAGGATCAAAATACTCAATCTGAAGATGATGAAGTACAATCCTGCATCTAAAGACTCCAAGAAAAATGGAAGTTGGGCTCAGGCTATGATAGAGCCCATAAAGATTTTGAAAATCAAGTAAGGGAGATAGAAGAAAAATCGGGAAAAGAGATGCAGGAAAAACCTGAAAAAGAAATCATCAGTTTTAGTCAAGATCCACAAAAAATGTTGAAGAAAATAACATGTTAAAAACCAGCATAGGTCAAATGGATAAAACAGTTCAAAAAAGTTATTGAGGAGAAGAATGCTTTAAAAAGCAGACTTGGCCAGATAGAAAAGGAGATAAGAAAGCTCTCTGAGGAAAACAAATCCTTCAGATGTAGAATGGAGCTAAAGGAAGCTGATGACTTTACAAGAATTCAAGACATAATACTTCAACACCAAAAGAATTAAAAATTAGAAGAAAATGTGAAACATCTCATTTAAAAATCAACTAATCTGGAAAACAGATTCAGAAAAGATAATTTAAAAATTAATGGGATACCTCAAAGTCAAGATCAGGAAAAGAGTCTTGACATCATTTTTTTAAAAAATCCTACAGGAAAATTGCCCTGATATCCTAGAAGCAGAGGGTAAAAATAGAAATTAGAGAATCCACCAATCTCCCCCAGAAAGAGATAAAAAAAAAGGAACCCCCAGGTTCCAGAACCCACAAGTCAAAGAGAAAATATTACAAGCAGCCAGAAGGACACAATTTAAATATTGTGGAGCTGCAGTTGGGATCATCCAGGACTTAGAAGCAACTACATTAAGGTCTCATAGGGCTTAGAGTATAATATATAATATCCAATCCAAAGAGCTTGGAATGCAACCGAGGATCAACTACCCAGCAAAACTGAACCTCCTCCTCCAGGACAGGAGATGGATTTTTCAATGAACCAGGGGAATTTCAAATGTTCCTGTTGAAACAACCAGAAGACACTTTTGTCATCAGAGTTGTTGTGAAGTACATACTATTATTATACACGTTTTGAAGATGAGAAAACAATTAAGAAAGAAACCAGGCTTAAATGAAAGATGATTCATAATTTTAATAACTAATTCACTTGGCAAAGTACTCTTGGAAAAGTACTCTTCCTCCTCCTATATTTTGTTATCTAGACAAACTGCCTTTCTCTTTGTTATTCACAATGTTCCATTGCCTGTCATTGTACCCATGCACCACCACAAAGTTGCATGTATTTCTTCCTCACACCCATCTCTGAAAGTCCCTTGTTTCATTTTATACACAGCTCAGGTAGGTGTGTCCATATGAAATCTTCCCTACTCCCAATAGCTAGCACCATTATATATAGCACCTTATAAACTATCTTGCATAATTACTTTTTATGGATTTAAATTTATTTCTATTGCACATATGAATGAATTCATGCTTCAAGTGATTATGATAAAAAATAATTATGCAAGTTAGTTTATAAGTAATTTATTATATATGTAATATAATATATATATATGTAAAAGCTGCTTGTAGGTAGGAATGAATTTATTCTATATATTTCTATGCATAGCTCCTATCAAAATGCTGAACATGTAGCAGGCAAATAACTAAAAATTCTTAACTGATTAATGTAAAGATATAAAAATTTTTAAATTTTAAAATTCATCTGCAGGAGTATAACATTAAATACATTTGATTTCTAACATATACCTAACATAAATATTATTTGTCTAATAATATTTATATATTTCTAAAAATATAGAATATGCTATTTCTTGGATGAAAAAACATCATCAAAACAATACTATTCAGTGATATGGGTTGCTGAACATTAGAGGCAAATAACTAAAAATTCTTAATGATTAATGTAAAATATAAAAATTTTTAAATTTTAAAATTCATCTGAGGGTTAACATTAATACATTTGATTTCTAACTATACCTAACATAAATATTATTTTTAATAATATTTATATATTTCTAAAAATATAGAATATGCTATTTCTTGGATGAAAAAACATCATCAAAACAATACTATTCAGTGATATGGGTTGGATTATATCAGAAGATATGAGTGCATCTTCTTAAACACTGTTCTTTTTCTTTTTATTAATGCAAATATTATAATAAAAATAACTTCTCATTATCACGAACAGTAGAGTCCCCATGGAATAAAGAGATCAATCATTGCTTAAACCTAGTCTCATGTTCTACAGTGAAATGAAACAAGGTATTTGCAGAAGATCTGTCACTTATTAAATAAACTTCCTTTGCCCTAGCAGGGGAAGAGTAACCAGATTAGGGAAAAGATACTCAACAAAGATACAATATTGATTTAGTTGAGTACAGCTTCTTTGCTTCTATGTTGCCCACAATGGTTAGAGGCTTGAGGGAAGATCAGGTGGCTACTTGCATCTTTTATCATATTCTTAGGTTTAGATACAGAGCCAACTAAATGAAGAAAATAACTTCAATTCCTTTCAAACAAAAGTTGGTCAAGTTGGGTGGGGCAGGGATTTAGAATATTGCTTCCATCACCTTGGACTTTAATAGTGTAATACTTTATTTTTTAATAGAGGAGATAAGAATAAGCCTAAGGAAAAAAATGGTAAAAGCATCTGGATACATGTGTGCATATAGTAGGTCAATGCTGGAAGTGACACAATTATGAGAGCATTATAGAATCAATTCACAAAGTAGCTGAAGGAAGCTAAGAAAGTCAAGGAGTCTACAAAATCATGAACCTTATTAATAACAAAAAAAGCAGCAACTGAGAGAATGATGACTACTGGCCTCCTTTCCCAACTATTTAAATTTTTGTTAAAGTTGTTGACATAAGCATTTTATATTTTATATTATTACAATAATCTTGTTGTGAAAGTAAACATAAGCCCCCCCTTAGCCCCAAAAAGATAAACCACAAGAGAAGTAAAGTGAGAGAAAAAAAAGTGTACTTCACTCTGTGTTCAGATTCCAGCATCTCTGTCTCTGGGATGAGATGCCTTTTTAAACATTAGTCCATCAGAGAAGTTGTTTTGATATCTTTTCCTACATTGCTACTGCTAGCTGTTTTTCCCTCTATTCTATTCCTCTCCGTTCCCATTTATTCTATTCTCTCTCTCTCTCTCTCTCTCTCTCTCTCTCTCTCTCTCTCTCTCTCTCTCTCTCTCTCTCTCTCTCTCTCCTCCCCTATCCTTCCACAAAAGTATTGTATCTGAGTACCTTCTCCCATGATCTTCCTCTCTTCTATCACCTATTCCCCCTTTTCTCCCCCCAATTCCTCCTTATCCCATCCCTTTCCTCTCATTTTTCTCTAGGGTAAGAGAGATTTATATGCCCTATTAAGTATATTTGTTATTTCCTCTCTGAGCCATTTCTGATGAGAATGAAGGTTTACTCACTCCCCCCTTGTCTTCCCCCGTTCCACTCCATTGTAAAAGATTTTTCTTGACTCTTATGTGAAATATCTTAACCAGTTCTGATTCTTTACCTTCCTCTTGTACTTTCCTTTATCACCCATTAACTCTTTCTTTTTACTATATTATACCATCATATTCAGCTGCCTCCTGTGCCTTACATAAATATGCTCCTTCTATCTGCTCTTATATATGAGAAGGTTCACATGAGTTATCAGTATCTTCTTGCCATGTAGGAATACACAATTCAAAATCATTAAATTCTTTATAATTAGTTCCTCCTGTCCACCCTCTCCATTCTTCACCTGAGTAAGGTACTTGGAGATCAAACCTTCTGTTTAGCTCTGGTCATTCCTACAGGAAAGTTTGAAAGTCCCATTTCATTGAAAGTACATCTTTTCCCCCTGAAAGAGGATGTTCAGCTTTACTAGGAAGTTGATTCACCAGTTGTAAACTAAGCTCCTTTGTCTTACAGAATATTATATTCCATGCCCTACAAGCTCTTAATGTAGATACTGCCAGATCCTCTGTAATCCTGACTGTGGAGCCACGGTAATTGAATTGTTTGTTCCTGGCAGTTTGTAGTATTTTCACTTTGACTTAAGAATTTTGAAACTTCCAGCAAGTTTTTATTTTGAGATTTCTTTCAGGAGGTGATCAGTGGATTCTCTCAATTTCTATTTTATTCTAAGCTTCTAGGATCTCAGGGCAACTTTGCTGTATTATTTCTAGAAAAATGAAGCCTAGACTCTTTTCCTGGTCATGACTTTCAGGTAACCCAATAATTTTTAAATTATCTCTTTTGGATCTGTTTTCTAGGTCAGTTGCTTTTTCCAATGAAATATTTCACATTTTCTTCTAATTTTTCATTATTTTAGTATTGTTTTTATTGTTTCTTAATTTCTCATAAAATCATCAGCTTCCTTTACCTCCATTCTATATTTGAAGGGGCTATTTTCTTTGGAAAGATTTTTTAAAATTTCCTTTTCCAGCTGGCCAATTCTGCTTTTTTAAAGCATTCTTCTCCTCATTTGCCTTTTGGGTTGCTTTTTTCCAATTGGCCTAAACTTGTTTTAAACATGTTATTTTCTTCAGTATTTTTTGTATTTCTTTCACTAAGCTACTGAATTGCTTTTCATGATTTGCCTGGTTTGCCTGATTTGCCCAATTTTTCCTCTACCTTCCTTACTTGCTTTTCAAAGTCTTTTCTGAACTTCCCCATAGCCTGAGTTCATTTCCTATGTCTCTTGGAGGCTTTGGATACAGAAGTTTCAACTTTGTCATCTTCTGAGTGCATATTTTGATCCTCCATGGGACCAAAGTATGATCAGGTACTTCTTTTTCTGTTGATTGCTCATTTCCTCAGCCTATGATTGATTTACAGCACTTTCAAAACTTTTGAACATTTTAGGGACACCCCACAAGGATGTTAAGTCCTCCAAGGTCTTATGAGAGGGTCTGACACTCTCTTGCCTGTGTTCTGATCTGTGGATGACCACAGGCCCTGGAGCTGTGAAGAGTGACCCTGCTTCTCTATGGTGGCAAGGGGGCCCAGAATGCAACCTCTATCTGAGTGTGACCAAGCAGTAGAGTCCTTCTCAGGGAGAGCAAAGAGACCTCTGCATGCTCTCCCCACTCCCTTACTCTCTGTGGACCAAGAGCTCTGGAAGTAGCTGCTGGATTGCTCTTCAAGTTCTTGCCACAGAGCTGCTCTGAGGCTAGCACTGGCCAGGGCTCACTCTGGTGCTGCAGAGTTCTGTCATAGACCCGTCAAATCATCCCTGGTGATCCTTAGGCCAAGAGGTCTGGAAACTACCCCGTTGTCACAGACATAGGCATGCCCAAGGACCTAGGTACCCAGAGAGCTGTTCCTGGAAGGCTGTACTGGTTTGTTCTGGCCAACCAACTCCTGATCCTAGTGAAACAGACCTTTCTTGCAGGTTTTCTGAGTTGTCTTAGAATAGGAATTTATATCACTCAGTCTTTCTGTGACTTCTGCCCCTCTAAATTTTGGCTTGAGTCATAATTTGATGGCTTTTAGAGTTTTTTTTTAGGGATGAATTTCTGAGAATTCCTGCCTTCACACCACCGTCTTTGGCTTTGCCCCCTAAACACTCTTCAATGTTCTTTCTACAACTTCAAATATATCATATTTATTACCTGAAAAACACTTACGTCTTTGCTGAAGGAAAGTCTAGAAAGATTAGGTTTTCATTCCTTATAGCTATGATTTATTCAAAAAGTACTGGACTAAAATTTCAACTTCCTAGTGAACAAGTCACTTAACATAAAGAGGCTTTGATTTTCTCATCAAAAAATCCCCATTTTATCTTCAGTAAAACTTGGGCATTATCTCCTACACACGATATCTTATCTGATTCCCTATTATCCAGTTCTGTAACCCTTGTGGTTTTATTTTCTCTTCCTCTTGAAATTGGTTTATATTACTTGGTGGGTGTTTTGCATTTGTGCAGCCAAGTAGCATAGTAAATAATGTTGGACATAGTCAGGAATAATAATCTTCCTGAGTTCAAATCTGGCTTCAAACCCTAGATAACTATGTGACCCTGAAAAAGTCACTGGACTCTGTTTACCTCAGTTTCTTCATCTATAAAATAAGCTGGGTAAAGAAATGGTACCACTTTGGTGGTAGAACTGAATGAATAGAAATCAATGAAACTGCAAGACTATAAGATTCCATCAAACAAAATAAAAAGGTTTAAAAAAATGAAGAGAATTTAAAATACTTTTTAGAAAAAAACAACATAGAAAATAGATCCAGAAGAGATAATTTATGAATCACTGGGCTACTAGAAAGCCTAGATCAACCAAAAGAACCTGGAAAACATATTGCTGGAAATTATCAGGGGAAACTGTCCAAATCTGCCTAGAAGAAGAAGAAGACCAAATAGCCACTGAAAGAATACACATAACTCCTCCAGAAAAAAGGATAAAATCTCTAAGAGCTATTATAGCCAAATTCCAGAATTCTCAAATAAAGGATAAAATACAATAAGCCCCCAAAAGGAAACAATTTAAATACAAAGGAAATACAATCAGACTTACAAGGGCTTATCAACCTCAATCTTGAAGGACTGGAGGACCTGAAATAATATATATATATTGAAGGAAAAAAGACCTAGGATTATGATCAAGAATTTACTACCCTGAAAAATTCAGTATATAATGTCAGGGCAATAGATGGATGTACAATGAAATAGAGGACTTTCAAAATTTCCTGATAAAAAAAAAACAGGACTGAACAGAGAATTCAATCAACAAGCCTGACTCAAGAGATGTATTAAGAAGGTAAAGGATAAAAGGAAGGGGGAAAAAAAACAACAACAAAAGTCAATCAAGACCATCAAACTGATACAACCCTATAAGGGAAGATATAACACTTGTAACTCTTGAGAACTGAATTTCTCTTAGGGTAGTTAAAAGTTTGACTATAATTAAAAAGACTGAACTTAGAGGATATGGGTATGGTCGGTTATTGTCTCTCCATTGAAGATGACCAAGGACATCACTATATTTGAGACAAATAAAGGCCTGATGAAAAGCAGAGGTGTTTACTCTAAACTTAAGTGTCTCAATTTCTTTTGACCTACTTTAATTTTGTTTTTCTCACACAGTTTAGCACTTTCTCTTATAAGGACAGCATATGATAGGCAGTCCTGATTCAGTGTCTCCCATATATCATAATCAATTGCAAAGTTCCTAAGAAAGACCGTCAAAGTGTTCCAGTATATAGAGCACTTTGGGGTTCTATAATTAATGAAATTAGAAGTGACTTTAGGAGCAAAGGGTTAGAACCTACCTAGAATGGTTGAACTTAGGTCATATGGTAGTTAACAATGGTTGATGTACCCTGGGTGAGTAGTTATAGGGGGGAGTGTGGGAGAAAGTATGTTTGGGGGGGAAGGGTACAAATGATTTGGCTTTGAATGACACTTTGGCTCATGAGGATTATGTGTCCTTGAAAGTACTTGAAAAGGGGTACTTAAAAATGATTATAATTTGAGGTAATTCAAGACTCTTGAGAAGTGTGTTTCTAATGAGACAGAAGAGGGGAAGATATTTAGTGACTCTGAGGTAATGCTGCTCATCAAACAATCTGTGATTGTCCTTAATAGTACTTTGAGCTTATCAAGCATTCAATTAATCAAAATTTAATTGATGGTATCTGATTAAAAGTAATTGATTGATAAATAACACTGGGTGAAGAGGCACAAAGAGCTATAATTTTAGAAGGAAAGAAGGAAGGTTGTGAACACTGAGTAAATTCTATTTAATATATTTGTCCCATTCCCATGTGGGTTTAAAAATCTATCCAACTCTACAGTGAGGGGGGGGGGGGGAATAAAGGGATAAGGGACTGATAAAAGGGAAGGCAAAGGTATAAGTGAAGATAAAGTGAAAGTGAAATTTTAAAATAAAAGTTAAAGTAAAAAGAAAATTAAATCTTTGGTGAGGGGGAATAAGAGGAAAAGAAAGAGAAAAATATAACTGGGGAAAGACAGCACAGGGAGAAATACAGAATTAGTAATATTAACAGTAAATGTTAATAGGATGAACTCTCCCATAAAATAGAAACAGATAGCAGAATGAATTAAAAACAAGAATCCTACAATACACTGTTTACAAGAAAAACATTTGAAGCAGATATATTATGCTTCAGCTGAAATTAAAAAACCAGAGGTAGTGATCCTGATCTCAGATAAAGCAAAGCAAAAATCTATCTCATTTAAAGTGATAAAGAAGGAAACTATAGCTTCTTAAAAGCACCGTAGTTAATAAAGCTATATCATTATTGAACACGTATGTACTTGGTGGTGTAGCTTCCAAATTCCTAGAGGAAAAGCTGAGTAAATTACAGGGAGACATAGACAGCAAAACCTTAATAATGGGGTATCTCAACCTCTATCTCTCACTAGATAAATCTAACCACAAAATTAACAAGAAGAAAGTTAACAAGGTGAATGAAATTCTAGAAAATTTAGACATTTACACTTCTGGATAAAACTTAATAGGGATAGAAAAGAATACTTTTTTTCTTTGCAGTACATGGCACATATACCAAAACTGACCATATACCAAAAGCACAAAAACTTTATAATAAAATGCAGAAAGACAGAAATAATAAATGCATATTTGGCAGATAATGATGCAGTATTTAAAAATGTATATAAAAAAGTATATAAAAATGATGCAGTATATATATATAAAACAAAGGGTCATGGAAATATAAGCTAAAATTAATTGGAAACTAAACAGCTTAATTTTAAATAATGAGTGCATCAAACAGTAATTCAGAGGAATAATCAGTAATTATAACCAAGATAATGATAACAATGAAACATGATACCAAAATTTATGGGATGCAGCTACAGCAGTTTTGAGGGGAAATACTATATCTCTAAAGATTTATATGAATAAAATAGAGAAAAAGGAGCTCAACAAATTGGGTAACTAAGAAAATTTGAAAAAAGAACAACTTAAATATCTGCAATTAAATACTAAATTAGAAATTGTGAAACTCAAGGAAAAGATTAATAAAATTGAAAAACCCATTGATATAAATAAAGTTAAGAGTTATTTAAATGAAAAAGCCAAAAAAATAGATAAATATTCAGTTAATGTGATTTTTTTAAAAAAAGAAAGAAGATAAACAAATTTCTGGTATCAGAAATGAAAAGGGAAAACTACCAATAAGGAGGAAATTAAAGAATTAAGTGGAGCTACTTTGCTGAACTATATGCCAATAAATTGGATAACTTGAATGAAATGGAAGAATATTTACAAAATCTCAAACTGCCCAGGTTAACAGAAAAGAAAATAACATACTTAAATAACCTCATTTTAGAAAAAAATTGAAGAAATTATCAATAAACAACCTAATAAAAACTCTCCAGATCCAGATGAATTTACAAGTTAATCCTAGCATTTAAGGAACAATTAATTCCTATTCTACATAAAATATTTTTAAAAATTAGAGGAGTTTGGGCAGCTAGGTGGTACATTGGATAGAGCACCAGCCCTGGAATCAGGAGTACCTGAGTTCAAATCTGGCCTCAGACACTTAATAATTACCTAGCTGTGTGACCTTGGGCAAGCCACTTAACCCCATTGCCTTGCAAAAAACTAAAAAAAAGAGTAGGAGTTCCGCTGACTACTTTTTTTGATACCAATGTGGTGCTAAACTAGGACGAACCAAAGCAGAGAAAGAAAATTTTAGTCCATTCTCCATAATTAATATTGATGTAAAAATCTTTTAAAAAATTTAGCAGAGATTACAGCAAGTTATTACTAGATTAATACACCATGACCAGGTAGGATTTATACCAAATAGGCAGGGATAGTTCAATATTAGGAAAACACTAAACATAACTGAAAATATCAATAGCAAAACCAACACACATTCAAATGATTATCTCAATAGAATCTGAAAAACCTTTGATACAATACAATATACATTACAATTAAAAAAAAAACACTAGAAAAGGAGACAGATAGGTGGCGAATTGGATAGAGCACTGACCCTGGAATTAGGAGGATCTGAGTTTCAAATCTGACCCCAGACACTTAAAAATTGCCTATGTGACCTTGGGCAAGTCACTCAAGTCTATTACCTTAAATAAATAAATAAACAAATAAACAAATAAATAAATAACAACATTTGAAAGTATAGTAATAAATGGAGTTTTCCTTAAAATAATAAGTATCTATCTAAAAGCCATCAAAAATATTATATATAATGAGATAAACTAGGCGCATTTCCAGTAAGATCAGGGGTGAAACAAGGATGCTCATTATTACCATTATTATTCAATACAGTATTAGAAATTTAGCAATAAGAGATAAAAAAGAAATTGAAGGAATCAGAATTGGCAATAAAGAAGTAAAGATTTCATTTTTTGCAAATGATATGATGCTATACCTAGAGAGCTTGAGAAAATCATCTAAAAAAACTCCATGAAACAACAAATTCAGCAAAGTAGCCGGATATAAAATAAACCATATATATCATGAATATAAATATATATATATGAACAACAAACCCAACAGCAAGAGATAGAAAGAGAAATTACATTTAAAGTAACTATAGAAAACATTTAATACCCAGAAACTGTATGAACACAATTACAAAGCACTTCTCACCCAAATAAAGTCAGATCTAAACAATTGGAAAAATGTCAATTGCTCATTAGATCGAGCTAATATAAAAGAAATTATAATTTTAGCCAAATTAATTTCCTTATTCACTGCCATACCAATTAAACTAACAAATAGTTATTTTACTGAGCTAGAAAAATGGTAATAAAATTCATCTGGAGTAACAAAAGTTCAAGAATATCAAGGGAACTCATAAAAAAATATAAAGGAAGGTGGCTTAGCCCTACCTGTTTGAAAACTATGCTATAAAGTGGCTGTAATCAAAACTGCCTGGCAGTGGTTAAGAAATAGAATAATGGATCAGTGGATTAGGATAGGTTTAAAAGAAACAGTAGCAAATGATTACAGTAATCTACTGTGTGACAAACCTAAAGACAAAAAAAATTGTTTGGAAAAGTAGAAAAATAATATGATAAAAACTAGGCATAGACCCACATCTCACATTCCTCACAAAATAAGGTCAAAATGGGTATAGGATTTACACATAAAGTGTGACACCACAGATAAATTATCATACCAAGAAATTATCTATGAGATCTATGGAAAGGGGAGAAATTTATGACCAAGCAAGAAATACATTATAAATTGCAAAAAGAATGATTTTGACCATATTGAATTAAAAAGGTTTTACACTAATAAAATCAATGCTGACAAAATTAGAAGAAAAGCAGAAAGCTGGGAAACAATCAGCACAGTTAGAAGTTCTGATAAAGATATCATTTCTAAAATATAAAGAGAATGGTATCAGATTTATAAGGTTATAAATCATTCTTCAACTGATAAATGGTCAAAGGATATGAATAGACAGTTTCCAAATGAAGAAAGTAAAACTATATATAATCATATGAAAAAGTGGTCCAAATCTATTGATTAGAGAAATGCATATTAAAACAACTATGAAGTACTATCTCACCCATATGAGATTGGGTAAGACGACAAAAAAGGGAAAATGATCAATGTTAGAGGGAATATTGGAGGACTGGGACTTTAATGCCCTGCTGGTGGAGTTGTGAATGGATCTAACCATTCTAGATAGAAAGAGAGAGAGAGATATGAAGCTAAGCCCAAAGAACAATAAAAGTGATCATACCCTCTGTCCCAGCAATTTCAAACCTAGGCTTACATCCAGAAGATATCATAAAAAATGAGAAAAGTCCTAATTGTCTCAAAATATTCAAAACAGCTCTTTTTTACAGTGCCAAAGAATTGGAAATTGAGGGGATGCCCATCTATTGGGAAATTGTTGAACAAACTATGGCATGTGGATGTTACAAAATAATATTATTCTACAAGAAACCATAAATAGTTGGACTCTAGAGAAGCATGGAATGAATTACAAGATCCAATGCTGAGCAAATGGAGCAGAAGCAAGAGAACATTCTACATATTAACAACAACATTGTGAATTGATCAATCTTGATGAACGCAGCTCTTCTCAGCAGTTCATAGAGCTAAGACAACCCTATTACATCAGCTATAGTCAATGCTATCCCCCTCCAGAGGAAGAAAAACAAAACAAAACAAAACAAAACAAAACAATACAAAAAGCCCCTCAGAATCTGAGGAACACTCACTTTAAAAAAAAATTGCTTAGGTCTTCTTTCCCTTAATTCTAATTCCTCATATCAAAAATGACTAAGCTGTAAACATGTTTAATACAAATGTGTATGTACAATATTCACCTGACTGTCACTGAGGGAAGTGGGGTGGGAAGGAAAGGTGGAAGGAAATTATGTAAATTAAAAATATACCTATGCATATAGATAAATGGTGAAAAACTTTCATTTTTGGAAAAATAAAATATCAATTAGAATTGAAAAATAGGGATACTAATATATATATATATATATATATATATATATATATATATATATATATAACCAGAATGCATGAAATCTTGAATTCTAAAAGAAAATTAAAGTGCAATTATGCTTATGATATATATAAAAAAGATTTTTGTCAATATTAGGTGCAATCATGTAATTGTATCTTTTCCTGTTTCTACCAGCCATTCTTAATGCTATCATCAATTTCATTTTTGTAATGCTCATTGTATCATGGAGAAATAGAATCATAGATTTAAAACTTGAAGAAGCATTGGTGATTACTTTGCCCTGCCTATTAATGTTCATTAAATGAGGAAAACTCTAAGAAAAGGGAGATAACTTGCCCCAAATCACAGTATGATACTGGTATATAGAGCTGAAAATTTAGTTAGATGTAATCTAGGAATGAGTTACACTAGACTGCTAATGAGATTCCTTCCAACTCTGAAATTCAATGATAGTATTATTTAACTTCCTGTTATGGTACAAATGAGGATTTCTGAGACCCAGAGAGAAATGTGATTTGATTGAATAAAAAAGAAGTGGAATTTTTGTTATTTAAATTCATCTGTCCAAATTAAAATCCAAGGCTTTGAATCTTTCCCTTAAAGCAAAAACTCATTAGAAATGGTCTTATAAACTCATTCATACTAACAATCAAATGAAAAATATCTTGCTGAAAAATTACTGAAATAAACTTTCCTCCATGAAATATTTACAGGGTAATGTCTATCAAAATCTAAGGTTAAGAGAAGGAATTCTAATAATTGAAAGAATTTAGGGGAACAGACTTACCAATACTCTTCCCTCCAAATCATAGCCAGACCTAACTGAAATAATATCTTGGGATGAATAATTTTAGTAATCAAAAACAAATATGAATAGTTAATAAAGGGTTTATATATACTGGATCAATTCTGATCCAAATGTTCTGAGCACACTGCCAATAGCCTTCTCTAATTAAAATATACAAACTTAAAAGTTCTCATCTGCCAGCAAAGCAATAGTATAAACAGAGAAAAATAGCTATCAATTATTTCATATTACCATTGATTACCTAGTCATGGGCAATTAGGTGGAGCAGTAGATAGAGCACTGGACCTGAAGTCAAAAACTGAAATCAAATGCAGCCTCAGGTACTTACAAGCCATTAACCCTAAACAAGTCGCTATACTATATTTGCCTTAGTTTCATCATTTATAAAATGAACTGGAGAAATAAATTGCAAACCACTTCAGGATCTTTGCCAAGAGAACCCTCAATGAGGTCATAAAAGCCCAAAAATAACTGAAATCACTGAATATCAGCCCACACGCTTTTTTAAAGTGAGTTTCAGAACCATAATTTGAATATTCCACTATTCTGTCCTGTTGTATAGCAATTTCACAAAATGCAAGGATAGAAGAAATTTGATGTTGCAATAAATGCTGATTTCGTATGGAACATGTCTTTAAAAAAAAAAAAAACAGCTACTTGACCTTTCCAGGAAGGAAGAAGCTGAAACAGAATAACAGAGTGGGAGTAAAATGCAAGAAACCATTTGGTTCTTATGAGTAATGGAATTAGAGGGGGAAAGTGGGTTGCTCTCCTCAGAACATTAAGAGGTCTTTTTTATTCCACAATCTTACAAAAGATTCAAAATGCTTTTTGGTGACCAAAAAGTCACCAAACTGTGACTTGGTGATGTCACTATTAGATCTAGAACCCATCGGTTTAAAAATGTTTATAGCAGGACTTTTTGAAGTGGAGAACTAGAAACTAAGTAGGTGATCATCAATTGGGCAATGATTGAAAGCAATTATAGTATTTGAAAGTAAGAGAATATTATTCCACACTAAGAAATGATGAAAAAGATAGTTTCAGAGAAAGTAAGAAAAACTTCTATGAATTTCTGAAGAGTTAAGAAAGCATAAGAGGGAGAATAAGTTATTAAACAGCAACACTGTAAAGACACACAACTCTGGAAGACTTAAGAACTCTCTCTGATAAATGCAATCATTTTGGGCAAGCAATGATCAAATGACTCATGACAATATAGAATTCTCACTTTCTGACAGAGAAGTGATAGATATGGCCAATGTGGAAATTTGTTTAGACTAACTATTCACATTTATTAAAATTTTAAAATTTGTCTTTTTTGTTTCACTTGGCATAGAGAGGTGAAATAGAGAGAAAATAAATATTTATTGAACAAATAAAAGATACACAATATATTTTGTGGCCATCCTCTCACAGTGAAATATAGTATCTGGAACATATTAGCCAAGATCAATCATAATGCATTGCTTAATCCCTACTGGAGTATTTCTTAAAGCTCTAAAATGATTGATATAATATTCATGACATTTTTATGTCTCCTTTTAATTTTTAAAAATATCAACTATCACTCCTTTATTATTCCTGGAACTGTGCCTGGCAATCTCCTCTTGGAGAAAAATCTGATGACTATATATTTTAAAGTTCAAAGTCCTTAGATTCAGTATAATATAACCTGTCCTGTTTGACCTAGTGGTGTTTAGTTTACTGGTAGCTTCCTTGACTCAAACCCTGACTCTTGGGATAGAACAATTAAAATTTTATTACCTCCTGGAAGATGAAATTTATATATATCACCAAAAAAAAAACAGTTTCTGAGGCATAACTGGATTCAGTAATGGGGAATAGATTACAGAGAAATAAAGACAGACAGACATGAGTTCCCATTCTTATCCATTCTTATAATTAACTGTGTGATTCTGGACAAGTCACTTAACCTTGTTGAATCTCAATTTGTTCATGTGTCAGTTAAGGGGGATTGTTCTAGACATCCTCTAAATTCTATTCCAGATTTAAAAGCATGAATATAAGAAAAAGGTTCTTAATCTCTTTTGTGTATCACATACAACTTTGGCAATCTGGTGAAATCTGAAGACCTTGCCTAAGAGCAATGTTTTTCCAAGTGTAAGATAAAACATAAAAGATTATAAATAAAATCAATTATATTAATCAACATTTATCATAGAAGCTTATTGATCCTTTTCTCTTGCCTCATCTAGAGCAACTGTAATTCTCAAACCCTCAGTACTTCACTCCAATTTGCTTCCTACTTAGATCTGATTACAATCTCTCCATACAACTCACATTTCTAGTCATTATTTTTTTTTTAGTAAAGAAACTGACCTATTCATTTCATGAGTCCAAAATTATGGTCATACACAGGCTTTTCCCTTGACTTCCCTTCAGAAGTCATAGAATTATGGTTTAATGTACCATATAAACTTATTTCCTGATCCCTTCTATACTACCTTAACATCCACAATCCCACATTTAAAAGCCTGGTCCAATGTACATTAGGGAATCAATAATGAGTATTGATTGTTTTTCTAATTACAGAATTTTTTTTCTTTTTTTGTAAAGGACCAGAATGAAGCCAAATGAGCTTTGCCAAGGATTCTTCATTATATGTATTTGTAAAAAGAAGCAATGATTTATGGTTTATTTAATAGCAATAAACAAATTAGTCTCCAAATTAGATTAACCCACAATTATGGTAGAACTTCAGTACAAAATAAACATAATAGTCTAAATTCCCATCCAACATATCTGCTTTAACTATATGCAGATTTTTATAACTGTTAATCTCCTTGTTTACATAAATAGTACATGGAAATTTAATTATAATGGGGATTTTTTTTTGCTCTATGCTAAACTACATCTAAATATTATCCGAGTAATAAAAAAAGAATATCTTTTTTGTAGATAATACCAAAGAAGAGAAGTCAAGAGCTTGCAGGAGTCTCAGAAATCTTACACTTTTAGGGAAGGGGAAGGGGATAAGTATTTATGTAAAGCCTTCTCTAAACAAGACACTGTGCTGAGTACATTACATAAATTTCATTTAATCCTCAAAACAATCCTTAGAAATAGAGGCTATTACTCATTTACAGTCAAGGAAACTGGGGCAAGTATAAATTAAGTGAATTCTTCAAGTTCACTTAACTGGTATCTGAGGTCAGATTTGAACTCAATTCTTTCTGACTCCAAACATCAGTGATCCATCTACTTGACTATCCTGAACATAGTAGGATCAGAGATTTAGAGCTGAGGGACCATATACTTTAATTCTCTTTTTTTTAGAATTATAGAAGCTGAATAACTTGCCTAAGTTCACATAGCTCTTAAATATTCAAAATGTGATGTAATCTCTGTTCTTTCTAACTCTAAGTCAAATATTTGCTCTATTATGCCAGGCTGCCTCTATGAGGAATTTCTCCAAGAAGAGAGTAAAAAGCAGTATCCACATATGAAGCTCTGATTTGAAAAAACATAATCAACTACATTGATTTCTTCACAACCAAGCAAAGCTCAGTTCCTGGCTCAGCAGGTAAGCAGTGCAGTAGACCAGAAGAGGTTCTCACCTCAAGTTTGGACAACAAGCCTTCAATCCCAAGAATGCTGATGCATCTGGGGAAACTGAGTTAGCTTAGCCTAACACAGAGATTTATCCTTAAGCACCTGAGATCCCAGAGCAATAAGCAAAGGACCAGATCCTAGCCCCTCGGAACTATCCCCCTATACTCCAGAACAGGAGCTCAACTATCAAAATGAATAAAAAAACAAAAAGAACACTAGCCATAGAAAAGCTAATATTTGGATACAGACATTAAAAATGCCATTTCAAAAGAGACAGGTAGCATCTACAAGTCAAATCCAAAAAGACCTATTGAAAGAGTTCAAAAAATATTTTAAAAACCAAAGAAGAAAGAAAGAAGGAAAATGGAGCAAAGAAATGATAGTCATGCAGAAATATGAATATGTGATTGTAGAAAATAACCTTTATGCTCATTCCATCAGTGCAACAATCAGGGACAATTTTGGGCTATCTGTGATGGAGAATACCCTATGTATCCAGAGAAAGAATCGTGGAGTTGGAAAAAAGACCAAAGACTATTATCTTTAATTTAGAGGAAAAAACCATTATCTTACTATGTAACTCTGCTTTATTTTTCTACATTTTACTATGTAACTCTACTTTATTTTTCTTCCTTAAGGATATTTCTCTCTCTCATCACATTCAACTTAGATCAATGTATACCATAGAAACATTGTGAAGACAAATAAATTGCCTTCTGGGGGGAAGGAAAATTAGGGGAAAAATGTAAAACTGAAAATAAATAGAATTTTAAAAATTTAAAAAAAGAAAATAACACCTTTAAAAGTAAAAATGGTCAAATGGAAAAAGAAATAAACTTGAAAAGTAAAATTGACCAACTAGAAAAGGAAAGAAATTTCTTCAAAAGTAAAACTGACCAAGTGAAAAAGAAGCATATCATCAAAAAGGAAAAATAACTTACTAGAAAAGGAAAAGAACTCATTTAAAAGTAAAATTAACCAAGGGAAAAGGAAACACAAAAGCTAACTAAAAAAAACTCCTAAAAACCAGATTTAGACAAATAGTAATGAATGATTCTATGAGACATCAAGATTCTATCAAACAAAACAAAAAGGTTGAAAAAAAGTAGAAGAAAATGTAAAGTACCTCTTTGGAAGAATGATCAGAAAATGCCTTTGCCTATAAATAAAATCTTCTTCCAAATAAGTCATGAATGTCAAGAAAAGAGACAGGATGATAAAAATGAATAGAATACTGAACTTGAAGTGAGGAAGGGTTAAGTTTAAATCCCATATCTTACTAGTTCTATGATGTTAAGCAGGCACTTAACCTCAATTTACTCATCTGTAAAGGGATTCATAATTTCTTTTTTTTTTAAAAAGAAAGATTTTATTTATTTTGAATTTTACAATTTTCCTCAAATCTTGCTTCCCTCCCCCAGAAGACAGTCTGTTAGTCTTTACATTGCCTCCATGGTTTATATTGATTTAAGTTGAATGTGATGAGAGAGAAATTATATCCTTAAGGAAGAAAAATGTATAAGAGACAGAAAAATTGCATAATAAGATAATGCTTTTTTAAAAAAAATTAAAGGTCTTTGATGTTTGTTCAAACTCTACAATTCTTTCTCTGGATACAGATCGTATTTGCTATTGCAGGTACCCCAAATTTGTGCCTGATTGTTGCACTGATGGAATGAGCAAGTTCATTAAATTTGGGGATCCATAATTTCTAAAGTCTCTTCTAGCTTTAAAGCTATGATTCTATGACAATGTTATAATCAAGTATAGCCTAATTTGAAAAACAACCCCTACGATCCATAGATTTATAAAGCTGGAGCTCTGGGGTTATCTAGTCCAAACCTTTAATTATAAATATAAGGAAACTGAAGCCATTTGATAGTTTTGAAGGATAAATATTAGAGAGATATTTGCCTGGTCTTTTCCTGCAAGAGTAATATTTACTTTGACAATTTCAGTGGTTTCCTGATTCCTTCATCATTCTTTAGTTTAATGCTTTTCTCAAATTTAAATTCAGTAAGATAATAAAAACAATTTCAGTCCCTTCCCCTTCCTCCACCTGTCTTGCTCTTAGCTTTCCAAGGCGTATGGCAGACTCTAGTCATGTTACTGTGGGTCACTCATTGATCCCCTTGTCCTGACCCCTTTCTGCCCAGGAGGTGGTCTAGGTTCCCTATTCGGCCAACTCCCTTCATCAGGCTGATAGATCCATGTTAATCTAAACTCAGTCACTGTCTCATCATTGTTTCCTTTCCCTTTGCCTTTGCTTTTCCCTTTTTCTCTTCCCTGGCTGTCTCTGATGCTCTCACCAATATAGCTTATAGCTTTTTGCCTAAACTTCACTACTGCTAAAAACTTTCTTTCTTTACCTTGTTAAAAAACCTAACCTGTGAACATTTTCTAATAATTTGTGAACTTTTTCTAGTAATCTGTGAACTTTTGCACTAAACTGTGAATTAAAATCTATGCCTTTTCTTTCCCTTATGGGTGAGTGAGCCTGGTGATTTCATCACCCAAAATGAACCCATATCAAGCCTTAAAGGTCCATTCCCCAAAGCCCTTTTCCCACTATAATCAGTAGTATACATTAAAGATAAGTTAGATCCAAGGTCTTCTGATTCCAAAATGTGTGTGTATGTATTCACACAGAGTTGTATATATATATGTATATATATATATATATATGTATATATATATATGTATATATATATATATATATATATATGTATATATGTATATATGTATATGTGTGTGTGTGTTACACACAGAGTGAAAATGCAAAGTAATTTCAAAGAAAGAACTAGTGCAGGAGTAACTAAATAGTTTCCTACAAACAATGGAATTTGATAGCTGCTTTCTGAATCACAAAGTCAAAGGCATTTTGACAAGAATGAAAGCAAATGGGGCAGAGTCAAGATGGTGACAGGAGAGGGCCATCTTTTAGGTGCTCTCGATCAAAACTTATAAACTAAGGACTCTAAATTTTCGAGAGACAGAATCCAGTGAGGCAGTTCTCCAACACAAGGTAACCTGGAAAAGAGTGGAAAGGCTCTGCTCCATGGGGTTGGAGGGATAGCCCACCAGAGTGAAGGAACTCAGCCTCCCAGAGGCACAGCCAGGGTACTGGGAGCTGCAGCTCACAGCAGCGAGGGCAGTTTCCTGACCTACACCATGGGGAGCACTGAGCACAACTTGGGGGATAAGCTGGGAGACCACTGCCGGAGCGAGCACATGAAGCCCAGCCCTCAGGGCACACAGTGAGCAGAGTGGCTACAGCAGCCCAGATCCAGAAACCGGAAGCAGAAGCTGGTAAACAAGAGCCACCAGGGCATGAATGCTGAACCTAAGGAGGAGAGTGAAGAGAGACTGCCGAGCTCTGTCCTCTGTCCCTGGAACAGGACTCTGGGGTTCTGACCACATTCAGATCCTGATCACAGTCCAGGCCTCCCCCCCATAAAACAGCAGCCCCCCCACCTCAGCCCCATGGCAGAGGGGTACACTTGTGGTCATTCACAGACCAGGAGGGAAGACAGAGACTCACACACAGAGATTCTTGTGGGGGTGTCCCACTAATATTGAAAAGCTCAGGAAGCACCCCAAAACCAGGCACAGGCTGGAGAAATGAGGAAGCAGAGAGAAAAAAGAACATCATTGAGAAATACTTTTCCTGTGAGCCCCAGAAGGATCAAAACACTCAATATGAAGATGAGGAAGTACAAGCTTCTGCATCTAAAGACTCCAAGAAAAACAGAAATTGGGCTCAGGGTATGATAGAGCTCAAAAAAGACTTTGAAAATCAAGTGAGGGAGATAGAAGAAAAATTGGGGAAAGAAATGAGAGAGATGCAGGAAAAACATGAAAAAGAGGTCAGCAACTTAATCAAGGAGATCCAAAAAATGCTAAAGAAAATAACATGTTAAAAAGCAGCATAGGTCAAATGGATAAAACAGTTCAAAAAGTTATTGAGGAGAATGCTTTAAAAAGCAGAATTGGCCAGATGGAAAAAGAGATAAGAAAGCTCTCTGAGGAAAACAAATACTTTAGACAAAGAATGGAAGTGAGGGAGGTTGCTGATTTTATGAGAAATCAGAACACAGTACTTCAAAACCAAAACAATGAAAAATTAGAAGAAAATGTAAAACACCTCATTGAAAAAACAACAGATATGGAAAACAGATTTAGGAAAGATTTAAAAATTATTGGAATATCTGAAAGTCATGACCAGAAAAAGAACCTTGACATCATTTTCAAAGAATTATGACAGGAAAATTGCCCTGATATCCTAGAAGCAGAGGGAAAAATAGAAATGCAGAGAATCCACCAATCTCCCCGAGAAAAGAGATCCAAAAAAAACAACCCCCAGGATTATTATAACCAAGTTCCAGAACTCCCAAGTCCAAGAGAAATTATTACAAGCAGCCAGATGGACACAATTCAAACACTGTGGAGCTGCAGTACTTAGCAGCAACTATATTAAAAGCTTTTGCGGGGGGGGGGGGGGGATGGAGCCAAGATGGCGACAAGAAGGGATCGAGTCTTAGGAGCTCTCTGATAAAATTCATCAGCTAAGGACTCTAAACTTTCAAGAGACAGAACCCACAAAGGGACCCAGTGTGGCAGTTCTCCTACTCAAGGTAACCTGGAAAAGAGCAGAAAGGCTCTGCTCCCCGGGATCGGAGAGACGGCCTTCCAGAGGGGTGGCCCACCAGAGCCAAAGAACTTCAGCCTCCTGGAGGCAGTCCCAGGGCACTGGGAGTCTCAGCTCACAGCAGCGGGGGAGTCTCCTGAGCTGCACCCCAAGGAGCATCAGGCACAAAGTGGGGGAACAGCGGAGGACCTCTGCCAGACTGAGCACGTGGAGCCCAGACCTCAGGGCACACAGTGAGCAGCTTGGTCTTTCCACAGCCCTGATCCAGGCAACAGAAGCAGGTGGTGCAGGTAAGCAGGAGCCTCCAGGGCATAAGCCCATTGAGCTGAGGGAGGAGAGTGAAGAGAGACCGTAGACCTCTGTCCTCTGCCCCTGGAACAGGATTCTGGGGCTCTGACCACATTCAGATCCTGATCCCAGTCTAGGCCCACCCATAGAACAACAGGGCCCCCCCACCTCAGCCCTGTGGCAGAGGGGGGCGCTTATGGTCATTCACAGACCAGGAGGGAGGACAGAGCCTCACACACTGAGACCCCTGTGGGAGTGTCCGAAAAAAGCTCAAGAAGCACCCCCAAACCATGCCCAGGCCAGGAAAATGAGCAAGCAAAAAAACAAAAGGAAGACTATTGAGAAATATTTTGCAAATGAGCCCAAGAAGGATCAAAATACTCAGTCTGAAGATGAGGAAGCACAAGCTCCTGCATCTAAAGACTCCAAGAAAAACAGAAATTGGGCTCAGGCTATGACAGAGCTCAAAAAAGACTTTAAAAATCAAATGAGGGAGTTGGAAGAAAAACTGGGAAAAGAAAGGAGAGGGATGCAGGAAAAATATGAAAATGAAGTCAGCAGCTTAGTCAAGGAAATCCAAAAAAATGCTGAAGAAAATAGCATGCTAAAAACCAGCTTAAGTCAAATGGTTAAAACAGTTCAAAAAGTTATTGAAAAGAAGAATGCTTTAAAAAGCAAAATTGGCCAGATGGGAAAACAGATAAGAAAACTCTCTGAAGAGAACAAATCCTTCAGACAAAGAATAGAATTCAGGGAGATTGATGAATTTAACAGAAATCAGGAATCAATACTTCAAAACAAAAAAAAATGAAAAATTAGAAGAAAATGTGAAATATCTCATTGAAAAAACAACTGATATGGAAAACGGACTTAGGAAAGATAATTTAAAAATTATTGGAATACCTGAAAGTCACGATCAGGAAAAGAGCCTTGACATCATCTTCAAAGAATTACTACAGGAAAATTGCCCTGATATTCTAGAAGCAGAGGGCAAAAATAGAAATGGAGAGAATCCACCGATCCCCCTGAGAAAGAGATCCCTAAAAAACAACCCCTAGGAATATTATAGCCAAGTTCCAGAACTCCCAAGTTAAAGAGAAAATATTACAAGCAGCCAGAAGGACACAGTTCAGGTATTGTGGAGCTGCAGTCAAGATCCCACAGGACTTAGCAGCAGCTACATTGGAAGCTCGTAGGGCTTGGAATACAATATACCGGAAGGCAAAAGAGCTTAGAATGCAGCCAAGAATGAACTACCCAGCAAGGCTGAATGTCCTCTTCCAGGGAAAAAGATGGACTTTCAATGAACCAGGGGAATTTCAAATGTTCCTTTTGGAATGGCCAGAGCTGAAGAGAAGGTTTGATCCTCAGATACAGGACTCAGGTGACACATGGAGATTGGAGGAGAGGGGGGAAATATGAGGGACTTAATGATGATGAACTGCATGTATTCCTGCATAGAAAAATGACACTGATAATACTCATATGAACCTTCTCATTTAATAGAGCAGGTAGATGGAGCTTTATAGTTGAAACACAGGAGAAAGCTGAATCCGAACATAAAATATGGTGTAAAAATGGAGTCAATAGAAAAAAAGGGAAATGGAAGGGGAGAAAGAAAAAGGAGAGGGGGAATAGTCCAAGATATTTCACATACATAAGATTTTTTTTTATTACAATGAGCTATTGCAATGATATGGAAGTGGGGAGGCAAGGGGGAATGAGGGAACCTTTCCTCTCATCAGAGATGGCTAGGAGAGGAAACAGCATATATACTCAATGGGGTATAGACATCTGGAGTAAGAAGGAGGGAGGAGCAGGGGGAAGGGGTGTGGATATGAATAAAGGAGGAGAGGATGGACCATGGTGGGAAAGTGGCCAGATATAACACATTTTCTTTCTTAATTCTTGCAAGGGGCTGGGATTGGAAGGCCTGCCCAGGACCACAGGTCCAGGTGGATTCTGGGCCTAAGGGGTGGTATGTGGGCTCGGGGCTTCTTGGCCCCAGGACCAGGGATCTGTCTGCTGCACCACTCAGCGACCCTACAACAGAGTCAGAGTGAAAGGAGAGAGAAAATAGAGTACTTGGTAGTGGAGAAATAAGAAAGAAGGGAGTTGCAATCAGCAATGGCAAAGGTGGAAAAATATGGAAATAACTTTTGTGATGGACTTATCATTAAGAATGAGATCCACCCATGACAGCGTTGTTGGTGTTGGAACAAAGAATCAAGCACAATTTTTGTTATTATTATTTGGGGGAGGGTGCAGGGCAAGTGGGGCTGGATGGCCTGCCTGGGGCCACATAGTGGGGTGATCTTTGGGTGTCTGGGGCCAGATTTGGACCCCAGTGCTCCTGGCTCAAGGGCCAATGCTCTGTCTGCCACCCAGCCACCCCTACTATTATTACTATTTTATTTTATTTTGGGTCTTTTTTTTTCTTTCTTTTTTTGGTTTTTGCAGGGCAGTGGGGATCAGGTGGCTTGCATGTCACATGGCTGGGTGATGTTGGGTTTACGAGGCTGGATATGAACTCAGGTGCTCGTGGCTCCAGGGCTGGTGCTTCGTACATTGCGCCACCTGGCCATACCTACAATTATTACTATTATTTTTTTATTTTAATTTTTTTCTCTCCCCTTTACTTTTTCGCCCAAGCAAGTCTATCTATATTCATGGGGGAGGAGGGGTATTTTGTTTACTTGTAAACAAGAATATTTTATTAATGTAAAAAAACATTTGTACAAAATGAGATTAAAAAATAAATTTAAAAAAATCAAAAAAAAAAGAAATAAGATTTCAATACAGAAATGTTAGTAAAGAGTGATAATTTATTACCTGTTTTGTGTAATCCCAATTGGAAATGCATGTGCAGAAATGGATACAAAATGCTTAATAGTCATGAAAGATATTCTCATTATTTGAAAGAATTTAGAGAACAGTAATCTATGCTTATTTTATTTGAGATGGTTAAATAAATGAACAAGTTTCATAATGAAAAAAAAGCTTGTAGGGCTTGGAATATAATATTCCGGAAGGCAAAAGAGCTTAGAATGCAACCAAGAATCAACTACTCAGCGAAACTGAATGTCCTCTTCCAGGGAAAAAGATGGACTTTGAATGAACCAAGGGAATTTCAAGTGTTCCTATTGGAATGGCCATAGCTGAACAGAAGGTTTGATCTTCAAATACAGGACTCAAGTGAAGCATAGAGAGTGGAGGAGAGGGCGGCTAGGTGGCACAGTGGATAAAGCACCAGCCTTGGAGTCAGGAGTACCTGGGTTCAAATCCGGTCTCAGACACTTAATAATTACCTAGCTGTGTGGCCTTGGGAAAGCCACTTAACCCTATTTGCCTTGCAAAAACCTAAAAAAAAGAATCAAAAAAAAAGAGAGTGGAGGAGAAGGGGAAAATAAGAGGGACTTAATGATGATGAACTGCATGTATTCCTGTATAGAAAAATTATACTGATAATACACATGTGAACCTTCTCATTTAATAGAGCAGGTCGAGGAGCTTTTATAGATGAAGCACAGGAGAAAACTGAATTTGAAGATTTATTGTGTTGTAAGAATGGAGTCAATAGATAAAAGGGAAATGTAATGGGAGAAAGAAAAAGGAGAGGAGGAATAAGCTAAGATATTTCATATAACAAGATTTTTCTTGATTACAATGATATGGAAGGGGGAAGGTGAGAGGGAATGAGGGAATCTTTGCCTTTATCAGAGGTGGCTAGGAGAGGAAACAGCATATCAACTCAATGGGGGATAGACATCTGGAGTTAGAAGGAGAGAAGGGGGACAGGGGGATGGAGGGGATGTGAGTGATGGAGGAGAGGATGGACCATGGGAGGAGAGTGGTCACATATAACACATTTTCTTTTTTACTTCTTGCAAGGGGCTTGGATTGGATGGCCTGTCCAGGACCATAGTGGCGGGTGGATGCTGGGCCTAAGGGGTGGTATGTGGGCTCTGGGCCTCTTTGTCCCAGGACCAGGGATCTGTATGCTGTGCCACTCAGCTACCCTACAGCAGAGACAAAGTGAAAGGAGAGAGAAAATATAGTACATGCTAGTAGAGAAGTACTAATGGAAGGAGTTGCGATCAGCAATGGCAACGGTGTAAAAATATGGAAGTAACTTTTGTGATGGACTTATCATAAAGAATGTGATCCACCTGTGACAGAGCTGGTGGTGTTGGAACACAGACTGAAGCATATTTTTCATTATTATTATTTTGGGGGGCTTGCAGGGCAAATTGGGCTGGGTGGTCTGCCTGGGGCCACACAGCTAGGTGATTGTTGGGTATCTGAGGCCAGATTTGGACCTGGGTGCTCCTGGCTCAAGGGCCAGCACTCTGTCTGGCACCAGGCCGCCCCTACTACTACTACTACTACTACTACTATTACTATTTTATTTTATTTGGGGTCTTTTTTGGTTTTTGCAGGGCAATGGGTTTGGGGTAGCTTGCACAGGGTCACACAGCTAGGTGATTGTTGGGTATCTGAGGCTGGATTTGGGGCCAGATTTGGGCTTGGGTGCTCCTGGCTCCAGAGCTGGTGCTCCATCCACTGAGCCATCTGGCCATGCCTACTATCATTATTATTATTATTATTTATTTTTTTTATTTTTTCTCTCCCCTTTATCACTCATGTGGGTCTATATTTTTGGGGGGAGGGGATATTATATTTACTCTTAAACAAGAATATTTTAGTGATGTATAAAAAACATTATTTGTACAAAATAAGAATAAATTTTAAAAAAAGAGGGGAATGGCTTAACAAACTATGGTATATGTATGTCATGGAACACTATTGGGTTCTATTAGAAACCAGGAGGGTTGGGAATTTAAGGAAGCCTGAATGGATTTGCATGAACTGATGCTGAGCAAGATGAGCAGAACCAGAAGAACATTGTACATCCTAAGAGCAACATGGGGGTGATGATCAACCTTGATGGACTTACTCATTCCATCAGTGCAATAATCAGGGACAATTTGGGGCTGTCTGTGATGGATAATGCCATCTGTATGCAGAGAAAGAACTGTGCAGTTTAAACAAAGACCAAAGACTATTATTAACTTAGGAAAAATACTGTTATCTTTTTATGTAATTTTGCTAACTCTTACATTTTTTTCCCTTAAGGATATGATTTCTCTCTCGTTACATTCAATTTAGATCAATGTATATCATGGAAACAATGTAAAGAATAACAGACTGCCTTCTGTGGGGAATGGCGGGGAGGGAAGCAAGATTAGGGGAAAAACAGTAAAACTCAAAATAAATAAAAATCTTTCTAAGAATTAAAGCAGATATAGAGCCTATATTAAATTGGGGTTTTTTTTGGTCTGGTGAAAGAGAGGAGGGAAGGAAGGGAGGGATAAAAATGTAAAACTCAAAGCCTTGCAAAAAAAAAGTGACTGGTAAAAACTATCATGTATGAAATTTGAAAAACAAAAAATATTTAAATTAAATGAGTTAAAGGAGGGTTAAAACATTCTAGGTATGAGGAACAACCAGTACAAAGGCATGGAGATGGGAGGTGGAGCCTCTATTTTTCTTATACTAGTACACTGGCTGCTTCTGCCTCTGCAGGAATATAAATCTATGAGATTTAAAGAAAGCATAAAGTGTTTTCTCTTTCCTGGTTCATTGATCTTATAACACAGTATCATTTTTCTGGTTTGCTTTCTTAGATTCATAATTTTCAGAGGACTGGCAGTCTAAGAAAATTGACAGTATAGACAGGAGGATGTAGATTTTTTTGAAGATTAAAAGACACACAGTGAGTGACTATTAATTTATGACAGGCTACACAGGATGAGTGGAACATCGTAAACATTTTAAGTCACTTCATTTTGGTTCTGGAACTACAAGGATAGAATAAAAAGCAATGTGTTTTCAGTCCAGGGGAATTACATGCCTGAAGCTCCAGAAGAGACATCCTGCTGTTTTGTCTGCATACATCGTCAACCCAGCAAGGGACCTAACTTTCTGGATTGTTTTTCTAAACCTACCACTAAATGTAAATAACTAGCTCTGATTTTATTGAGAACTGGAAGGGTTATGCTGATTCTACAACATCTGGTGGTCCATACTTCAGTGCAGAAGATTACAGATGAAGAATGGGATGCCAAATCCAGTAAAAGATGTTTCTATTTTGGGGGAAGTGTTTGTTGGAATAGAGATTAAATAAAGAATATATTTGTACTAAAGGTGGCTGTTGTAATATTACACGATCATATTAGGACTTTGTTTAAAAGCATTATAAAATAATGACCTTGGTTAAGGTAACTTAATGAGGCATAGTGTCAAGGAACAAAATGGAATCTGAAGACTAAGTCAAATGATTTGATTGGTGGATTTATCATCCCACAAACACACCCTGTAAACAGATATTATATGACTAAGATTAAGGGCAGAGCTAAGGGCTGATTGATAAGCAGTTGCCCTGAAATAGGCAATTTGAATTTGCATTGAGTCATAAAGTTCTTTGGCATTAAGTTATGGTTATTAATGTTTTTATAGCCTTTTTATTCACTGATACAGATATGCCATTGGAGATAGAATACTGGAACTTGAGTCTAGAAGAGGCGAGTTCAAATCTTCCTTCAGATAACAAGTTGTGTCACTGGACAAGTCACTTGATTTTCTCAGCTTCAATTTCCTTACTTATGCCATGTGAATAATAAAAGCATCTGTCAGCTAAGGTTTTTGTGAGAGTCATATGAAGATGATTTATACATACATATATAATATATAAATATTATGAAAATCTTGAAACATAAAAATCTAGCAATCACTAAATAATCACTAGTTTTTAGTGATTATTCAGTTGTGACTAATAACTCACTATTTCTATGTTATCTGTCTTTGAATAAAAGCATGCAAAGAACAAGGGTTATGTCTACCAAAAAACCTTTAAAGATGAGAATCTGAAAAAAGATCTAATGGGATATCTCTGACCACTCACTCTTCAACAAAGAATGTATCCTAGAGTTCCTCACTATTAGAGGATATAGTTATGATCTCTGATTGAATAATTTCAGGACATTCATTTAATCATGGTGAAATTGCCAGTATTTACTTTCTTCATATGTGAAATTCATACTGGACATTTATGATGTTGACAAAGACCAGCATATGTACATAATCCAAACTGTTCTGCTTTCCCAGAAATTCTCAATTTTAAAAAACTTCTTGGAAACCTAGATTCTTGTCCAATAGAATTATTTCAGTGAAACTAGCTCTTTCCTGGCTCATCCACCAACTATCCTTATAATCACAGGGAGGATACTCATTTGAAAAATAAATGTGTGAACTAAACAGTGTCTAAAGTTCAGATCTAAATTTCTGTGATTCTACAGGTCCAAATCCTCCTTAATTTTCAGAATCAATATTAGTAGTAAACATACTGAAAGCTTAGTAAGAGCCATGGGAAAGTAATTATTATTCTTAATGAAAGTAAGAAAACCCTCAAAACCAAGCAAACAAACAACCCCCCCAAATGTTTAATGCCTATCTGGAATACTTACACTTCAATGTCACCATGCAGGAGAAAATTATACCTAAGAGAAATTAATCCACAACCCCCCCATTTCTTAATATGTTAGTATTAAAATATACACCTAATAAGAATGTGTAGGATTGTCTAAAGAAATAAGATGTCTTTCTCACTTGATGTCTCTCTACATATACAATATCATACCCACTGTCAAATATTTTCAATATTCATTCTACAGTCAATCAATTATTGTTATAAAATTACTAATACTTGGCTCTATATCTCACATTATTCCATCTGGAATACAGCCTAATCTCCCCAAATGTATTGCTAATAATCAATGTGTTATTTCCATAGCAATCTTCATGTAATACTGATTTATTGTCATCCTCCCTCCCTTCTCCCCTTCTCTTTCCCTCCCGCTCTCTGTACATATATACATTAAGTATATATGCATACATAGACATGCATACATATTTTTGTATCTTATATAATATGCATGCATATATAATACATATGACATTTGTGAGTAAAGATTACTGAGGTTAGATATTTGAATTCAGTGACTTATTGACTTTATGCTGTATTGCTAAATCGGGGCTATCCAAAATGTGGCCCACAGTGCAATTTTATGGAGCCCCCTGTGGGTTTACTAAATTCTTTAGGAAACAAAATCAAACTACCAGCGAGCTCTCACTAAAAAGACAAATCAAAATATGATGTATTTCAATAAAATCCTTTAAAAATAAGTTTGGACAGCCCTGTGCATAATTCTTCTACATAAATGATAAATGTTACTGATACCACCATTTTTGTTTTATTATTGTGCAAAATCTTAGGAGCATCAGTTGAGATAAAATAGGAAAGTTTAGTGTGAAATCAAATAAATATGATTTTGAAATTTCTCTTTTAGACTATAAGCTCCATGGAAGTAGAAAGACTTCATTGATCTTTGTAACTGTAACAGATCTGGCAGAGAACCCTGCAAAGAGAAGCAGCATATATTTTCAATAATTTGTAAGGACTGGAAGAAGTGCAGGGGTGGTTAAGTGGTGCAGTGGATAGAGCACTGGCCCTGGAGTCAGGAGTACCTGAGTTCAAATCCAGCTTAAAACACTTAATAATTACCCAGCTGTGTGGCCTTGGGCAAGCCACTTAACCCCATTTGCCTTGAAAAAGCCTAAAAAAGAAAACGTGCAACGCATTTATGTCCATTTTCTCCTGAACTGGGGAAAAGCAAATGACAACATTTTTTAATCAAAATTTCTGTTAAAATCAAAATTAAGAAAATGTCTAGACTGTAAATCACAAGTGAAAATTACTCAGATCCATTAGAAACAAAAATCAAAAATAGAGAAGGGGCAGAGTAAGAGAACAGAGGGAAAGCAGGAAATCCTGGTAGCTTTCCCTCAGACTTGTTGAAATACCTCTAAATAATGATTCTAACCAAATTCTAGTGTGGCAGAAACCTCAGAAAGAATGCATGAAACAATTTTCCAGCAGAAGACTACTTAGAAGAACCACAGGAAAGGTCTGTTATGACCTAGAAAAGGTCAAAGTGCAACCCAGCCTTTCAGCCACCAGAGCCTTGCTCGGGCCATCAAATAACAGCCCACAGGGCACCTGGGGCACTGCTGGGTCCATGAGAGTGGGGGCGGTTTCCAGACCACATAGTCCAGGAATTGCTAAGGACAACTTTGAAAGGCAACAGGAAAATTCTGCTGCACTAGAGTGAGCACCAAGCCCAGTTCAGTGCAGATCTCAGTGCATTCCTGCCTGCCCCAGGAACTAAGAGCAAGCTGAGTACTCAGGCCATAGACAGTGAGGGGGTTGGGGGAGATTGCAGAGCTCTCTTTGCTATATATCTGTGTCAGGACTCTGTTGCTTTGTCCATACTCAGATCCAGGTCACAGTCTGGAGCCCACTCTAAGGAAAAGGAGTTTTATTGCCATAGAAGATCCTCCTCACAGTTCCAGTTCAGAGTTCATCCATAGGCAGGAGAGCAGTCAGAGTCTCTCATAAGACCTTGAAGAAATTAAGTTCCTGAAAAGAAAAAGCTGCAAAAATCCTCAAAAGCTTGGGAAAGTGCTTCCTCCACCTTGGAAGCAGAGCCTTTCCTTAACATAGAGTAAAATGGGCAAACAACAGAAGGAAAAAAATTCTACCACAGATAATTGCTTTGGAGGCTCAAAATACAAACTCAGAAGATAGCAAAGTCCAGGCCACTTTATCCAAAGCCTCCAAGAAAAGCATGAATTGGGAGGGGCAGGGGGAAGGGGGAAGGGAGGGGGAGGGGGAGGCAGCTAGGTGGTGCACTAGATAGAGCACCAGACCTGGAGTCATGAAGACCTGGGTTCAAATATGACCTCAGACACTTAATACTTAACTTAGCCATGTGACTTTGGGCAAGTCACTCAATCCCATTGCCATGGACAAAAAAAGAATAAAAGAATAAAGAAAAGAGAAATATTAATTAGTCTCGGGTTATAGAAGAACTCAAAAAAATTTTGAAAATCAAGTAAGGAAAGTAAAGGAAAAATTGGGAAGAGAAATTCAGAGCAATACTGGAAAATCATGAAAACCAAATCAGCAGCTTAGTGAAGGAACTATCAAAAAAACTGATGAAAATAACATCTTAAAAACCAATTTAGGGCAAGTAGAAAAAAAGCAATACAAAAGGAAAATGAGGAGAAGAATGCCTTAAAGAGCAGAACTGTCCAGATGGAAAAAGAGAAACAAAAACTATCTGAAGAAAATAGTTGCTTCAAATTTAGAATGGAGCTAAGGGAAGTTGATGACTTTATGAGAAATCAAGAAACAATAATACAAAACCAAAAGAATGAAAAACTAGAAAAAATGTGAAATATCTCACTGAAAAAAACAACTGACCTGGAAAACAAATCCAGGAAAAATTATTTAAAATTATTGAGCTGCCTGAAATTCATGACTAGGAAAAGAGCCTAGACTATTTTTCAAGAAATAATGCAGGATAATTGCCCTGATATACCAGAAACTGAGAGTAAAATAGAAATTGAGGGAATCTACTAATCACCTTCAGCAAGGCATCACAAAATAAAAATTCCAAGTAATATTGTAACCAAATTCCAGAACTCCCAAGTCAAGGAGAAAATGTTACAAGCTGTCAGAAAGAAACAATTTAAATATTGTGTCTTTACAGTCAGGATAACATAAGTTTTTAGTAGCTTCTACCAAGAGCTCTTAGGACTTGGAATATGATATTCTGGGAGGCAAAAGAGAGAGAATTAACTACCCGGAAAAAACTGAATATTCTTTTTCAGGGGAAAATATGGACATTCAATCAAACAGGGGACTTTCAAACTTTCCTGATGAAACAGCCAGAACTAAACAGAAAGTTTGAGCTTTAAAGTACAGGACACAGGTAAAGCACAGAGAGGGTGAATAGGAAGGGTAAATTAAGAGGGACGTAATGATATGGAACTGTTTGTATTCCTGCATGAAAAGATGATATGAACCCCATTTATTAGAGCAGTTAGAAGGAATATATATATATATATATATACATATATATATATATATATATGGCACAGGAGGGAGTTGAATAATAATATATCAGATGGAGTTAATGGATGAGAGAGGAATATACTGGGAAAAAGGAAAAGGAGCAGTAGAATGGGTTGTTTATTTCATATAAAAGAGGCAAGAAAAAGCTTTTGCAATGCAGTGGAAGATGGAGAAGGTGAGGGGCAGTGAGTGAGCCTTCATTCTCAAAGGAAGTGACTCAGAGAGGAAATAGCATGCACAATCAGTTGATATAGAAATCAATCCTCCCTTAGAGGAAAATAGGAGAGAAAAGGGATGGAAGAAAGAGGACAGGGGAGGGGAGGGAGCTGTAGGGTGACAGAAGAGAGGGAAGATAGAGGGAGACGTTAATAAGACACAACACACTTTTTAGGAGGGACAGGAAGAAAGAGAGAGAATATAAAATGGAGGGAAATATAGCTAACAATAGCAACTGGAGGAAAAGCATTGAAGTAATTTCTCTGATGGACTTATGATAAATAATGTTATCTATACCAAAGACAGAGTTGATAGTATCTGAATATATAATGAAGCATACTTTTCTTTTTCTCTCTATTTTTCTTGAGGTTTCTCTTTCTTTGGGGTGGTGGGGTTATGTTTACTTTTATAATATGATATGATTATTGTAGAAATGTGAAAAAAGTACTTTACAAAAACAAATAAACAAAAATTTCTCTCCTTGACATTTTAAAAATTAATGTTTTATCTTGGCCACTGTACATAATAATTCAGTCTATGATAAAACTCCAGTTTTGTTTCAGTTTATTGAATTTTAAAAATTATTTTTGCTATTTCAAAATAAAGAAAGAAAAAGAAACCTCTTAACTGAAAAAAATAGCAAAATGATCAGATTCCTAAAAGAAATTTCCAAATGAGGTGTCCTAGGAATGAGAATCAAAATTCAGAACTCCTTTATCATCAAGAAAAAAACAATATTAAACTAAACTAATAAAAACTAATGAAATCTATAAAAAAGTAGTTCAAATATCTAGCATCCAAATCAGGATCATACAAAAGTCTATTGTTTTCCTCACAGGATTGTATATTATAACTAGTTTTGAGTCTCTTTTACCTTTTAGAATATTTTATTCCAAGATCTGTTATTTATTGTAGAAGCTGACAGGTCTTCTATGAAATGTAAACACTGCACTCAAGAGAAAACTGGAAACATAAATTTATCTTTGTAGTTTAAAAGACTATAAGATAATGAAATGCTAAAATTTAATAGGGGTAGGAAAAAAGTATCCTTTCAGAGTCTAACAATTTCAAAACATTTTGAAGAAAACAGGGGAAACACAGAAGATCTAGGAATGAGTTGGTTCTGTGAGAATTTTAAGAAGGAAATGACAAAGGATGGTAAAATGAGTTATACTAGTGTGGAAGGAATAAAGATGGGGTAGAAGCTGTTATTTCCATTATATATATATATATATATATATATATATATATATATATATATATATATATATATAAATATGGAGGATATGATCGTGGGAATGGGCAATAAAAGAGTCATACTGTCTATGCACAGAGAACCACAATATTCTTGTTTTCCCCTCCTCCATTCATGCATACACTCAATCAATAGGGAAGTAGGAGGAAATAAAATGGTGGGAGAAAATTTTTTTCTTTTTTGGAGGTTTGTTTTTTAAGGATAACACTGAAGAAGGGAAAATCAGAGGTTCTTAAAATCAGGTTCTTAAGGGAGAAGATTAAAAAGAAAAAATCTAGAAACTAAAGAAATATCAATCATTATAATATATAATTATTCCTATAATAATGACAATATCCAAATGATTACTTACAATTCATCAATATAATGACATTACTGTATGAGAAAACTGACGAGTGTTTCAGGTATTCTAGGGAATACTGAACTCTTGCTGAGTAATTTGACCTGAACTAGGAAAATAATATATACAATTCTGTATTATAATCTACACAGAAATGTAAATGGGGGGAAAACTGTCTTTTGAGAGACTTAAGAACTGCATTCAGGAGAATCTAGGTGGTATAGAGGATAGAGCATCTGCCCTGCAGACAGGAGCATTTGAGTTGAAATCTGACCTCAGATACTTAATTACTTAGCTGTGTGACCTTGGGCATATCACTTAACCCCATTGCCTAGTAAAAAAAACAAAAAATAAAAGAACTCCAATCAAAGCAGTGCCCAATCATATCTCCAGAAGACATAAATAGATGGGTGTGACACAATTCCTGACAAAGAGTAAATATACTCAAGCATGTGTTTGTTTTGCTTGACTTGCTACAAGGGATTCTATCATCTGGTTTTAATTCCATGGCCAGAGGGGTATAATAATAATGCCAAAAAAGGATAGATGGAATAGGAAACCATTTCAACATGTTTAAAAGTAAAGGTATGAGAATAGAAGGAAATTAAGGAAATATGAAGAACAGGAGTTTTTAAAAGTAGCATAAGGAATTTATAATATGTTAAAAATGGAAGTAAAGAAGAAAAGAACTGGAAGGAAAATAAATAGCTTAGAATAGAAAAAAAGGAAATTTCATGCAAATAATGCAATATAAAGACTCATATCCTATTTTTTGTTCTACTTTGTATTTAGAAATGTTGATTTTTTCAAGGTTATGCTTAAATTTTGAACAAAACAATAAATAAAATGATGAGTTATGGGAAAAATAACGTGACTTACTAGCATAGCAGGAGCAAGGAACAGGCTATTTACTCAACTGATATCCTTATAATGTCAATAGGACATGAAGACTTCTACTAGTGAACTGATGAGATGAGATGATAAAAAAGAATAATTATGGTAAGTCAGTTAAATCACTGAAGGCAATAACCACATCACTGAGATAATAATATGTGAATATTGATATGAATTTATAGAAACAACAATGAATAAATTAGAGCTAATGTGGCTATATCTAGCTAAATTGCTTACCGTGTTATCAGGAATCATAATTTCAAGTCATTTTTGGAATGACAGTGGGTCAGTAGTTTCTTCAGCATAAGTCAAAGTGTGTTATCATGCATGCTGCTTGCAACAGGAAAATTAATGTATCTCACATTCTACAGAAAAGAATTTCTAGCACTGGATTTGCAAATCATAAAGATTCATCTTCAAATATGCTGCAAATGTGAACTGCAAAATATTTATTAAAATTTTAGAGGTTTTCAACTTAGAGTAGAGTAGAACTAGGTAGGAATGTTTTTAGATATGAAAGAAGCAGATGTTTACTTGAAAAAATAATACAATTTAACAGGAAATGGAAATTACTGAAGCTTCTTGGAATTGATGACTGGTGGTTTGCTGACCTTTCACTGTCCTTCAGTGTACTGTGTATTTTACAAAATTCAGATTGTTAATTCTTCTAAATAATTAAATTTATGCTTAGAGCTACTTTATATCATCATAATGGAGTCAAAGGAAAGTAAGTCTTCAAAATGCCTTTGCTTATTAAATCACTATTAAAAGCAGGATTTCATTATATTTTAGAAATGACAATAATTGGGGCACCCTGTAGATTTTTTCATAACGTTTGCTAAACAGGAGATTTATTCACTTAAAAGGCCTCATTCCTTTGTCAAGGATTAACTAAAAAGGTCTTTATGGCACCTAAATATAGCATGGAAGAATAATTTAGTGAACTGAGAAATTCATTATATGAATATGTTCCCTCCCCCCTCACCTTCTTAGACTTGAATAAGACATTTATATAAGCTCTGTTCCACCTGCACTACATTATCTAAAACAACCTTTTTATCAGAAACAATTATGTACTGTGATAATTTCTTTTTTTGAGGTAAAAATAGTGGATTAAAAGACAACCAAGGAAATATTTGATAACTAACAATGAGGAATTATTTCATATTTCATATGCCAACTCCAGGTAGATTAAAATTATTATAATAAATGTTTTCTCAGTGTGACAATCCAGGAAAGAGTGAGCAAATGAAGGAATACAGAATACTGTAAAGGTAACCATGACTGCCAAATTATGGAACCTATTCCTATATTGTTTTACCAAATATACTGATTTAGCATCTTTCATTCAAAACTGTTGCCTCACTCTGATTTACTGCAAATACACTGAAAACTTATAAATAAAATTTGGGATATTTTTCTCTACATTATTGAACATTAATGCAACATTCTGGCTTTAAAGTAATGTAGAAAAAAATATTTGAAGGGGGTAAATAAATATATACATTTATATCCTGTATTTCTGATTCACACTTTTAATTCACATACGACAATTGCTGTCATGATAAAATCAGGTAGGAATAAAAGACACTGAGAAATATTGACATTTGAGGAATAAAGGGGGCTTTTAAATTATGCACTGTGTGATTATCCCTGTATAAAAAATTCAAGTGGTATCTAGGTCACACCAGGAAAAAAAGCATAATTGAATATTTTTTAAACTTCTAAAGGTAAAAAAAGCTTTCTTTATTTTGGGTTATACTGTGTTCTTTAAACCTACAAAGAAATAAAAGGATTAAATAAGTGTTTTGGCTTCCAGGAAAAGGATTTCAAATGGAAAGAGGGGAAATTATCCCTAAATTAAGATTTACTTGCAGATGTCAAGTTAATTCTGAAAACACACTAATCTTAAAGTAGGTAAAATTATGATTTCTTCCCTGAATGTTCTGCTTCAACCTTGAGAAGTGTGAGTGTTTTCTAATACTAGAAATGGTATGCAAAGATGCTTTACCTTTTCTGCCACTGTTATCTACAATATAGTGGGGGATATAACATACTAGAAGCTAAGTGGACAGAATCATAGCTCCTATTCTATTACTAATTTTGAGAATCAGTTTCTTATGTATAAATTGCAAAGGTTGGACTAGCTGACCTACCAATCCCTCCCAGTTCCAATCTTCTGGGATTCTGTCCCTCCCCATCTCTTCTGTTGCCTTCTATCAAAATATGTGCCCATATTTCACATGCCACTCACATGAAATGATGGTGGCTCTTAAATGAATTTATTCTACCTAGATAGCATGAATTAAGAGATCACACAAATATTTATTTTCTCTGTAGAGGTACTTTGAATAAAAGTTTTGAAATGTAAGGTTTTAATTAAAAGATGCATTATATATTTTGCACAAATTGGTATTGATTAAAAAGACTCACCATGGAAAAATCATTTCCATGTATACCAGATTCAGGGTATTCATTTCATAAGGTAGCAGCTAGTGAGTATATTCATTAAACAAACAGGGCACTTAAGAAGTCAATGACTCATATACATTATTGCTTTGGAAGGAGATTTTAAGAAAAAAAATCACTTATATTTGCATATGTGTCAGCTTGGGAAATCACTGTCTCTCAACAGAATTAAACAGTTTATTCAAAAGTTGACAAATGTAGAAGAACAACATATTTAGAGGACATGTAATACCTTGTACGGTAATGCTTTTTTATGGGAGATGGTATTGTTTGGATGTTTTTGTATGGCTACCTTTTAGATAAGCAATTCACATTATGACTTGAAGTAAATGCCTGACAAAGTATTTAGAGAATTGTTTAGGGGCAGCTAGGTAGTGCAGTGGATAGAGTACTGACCTTGGAGTCAGGAGGATGGGAGTTTAAATCCAGGCTCAGAAATTTGTCTGTTACTAGCTTTGTGACCTAGGGCAAGTCACTTAACCCTGACTGCCTCACATCCAGGGCCATCTCCAGTCTTCCTGAGTCATATCTTGGCCACAGGATACAGATAGCTCTGGAAGAGAAAGTAAGGCTGGTGGTGCCTTAGCACAGCATATCCCCTCACTCAAAATTCAATTCATGTGCTTGTCATGGCATCACCTCCCTGATGTTGTAATCATCTTTGAAAATGAAGGGCAAATATTATTTCAAGGGCATTTAGATGGCAGTGGAAAAAGCACTGGTTTTGAAATCAGGAGGAAGGGAGTTTGAATCCATCCTCTGACAGTTACTAGCAATGTGACCTTGGGCAAGTCACTTTATCCTGATTGCCCCTCATCCAGGGCCAAATCCAGTCATCCTGATTCATATCTGGCCACTGGATCCAGATGACTCTGGAGGAGAAAGTGAGGCTGGTGACTTAGCACAGCCCTCCCACATTCAAAATCCAATTCGTGTTCTTGTCATGTATCACCTCCCTGATGTCATGGAGGTCTTCTTCAAAAATGAAGGAGAAACTATTATTATTATTATTATTATTATTATTATTATTATTATTATTGGTGGTGGTGGTGGTGTTGTTTTGAGATTGATATTGTTATTATTATTATTATTATTATTATCATAGAATTGTTTGAGGCAGTGAGATATTAAATCACTTGCCTAGGTCACACAATTAGTATAGTAGCTAGACTTGAATCTAGGTTTTTCTTGATCCCAAGGTCAATTCTCTATTTGCTATTTCATGCAATGTCTTCTAATCCAATGTACAAATACTATTTAGGACAAAATCTGCAAAATCATACAATATAGATTATAATGTTTAGAGAATGACTCTGAAGAAGCCTTTTGTTTATTTCTTTTACAACCATTTTATAAGTATCAAAAACTCCAACTGAAGTCTTTACAAACATAGGGTAGAAAATCATCTGTAACTTAGGGACTGAGAAAGTTGGCTGAGGCACTAAGAGGTCAAGTAACTTGCTCAAGGTCACAGGACCAATATTAATCTTAGACAAAGGTTCAAACCAAGTCTTTCTGAATCTGAGACCAACTCACTATCCTAAGCAGGAATTCTATGGTGTATTTTACAATTATCTAAGTAAGGCACTTTTAGATTGAGTGATATTCCAGTAAACGCATTTTCCTTCTCTAAAGACAAAACAAGATGAAATAGATGACCTCTAATATCCTTTCACTTAAAATATTTGGCAGTTTTCTGAAATGATCAATCAGTTAGTACGATGATGAATTAGAATTATTGTCACTGGACTTCCTAAAAGACACATCAAAAGAAAACCTGCTTCATTCATTTGTACTAGGAGTTTGTTAATAAAAAAGAAAAAAATCCAGGGGAAAAAAATTCACTGAAATTAACAATTAAAGTTGGTATAACTAATCCCTGGATTATGAAATAGTTAAGTTCAAAGCCAATATTCCAAAACCAACAAGTACACAATTTACGTGAAACAACCAAATTTATTCTGGCTTGACAATCTTAGGACCTTAGTCATAAATCATTAATGACCCATTGACTGAATTTACTCTTTTTAGTTGATCCACTCGTGTACTGTGAGGCTTATGCACTAAACTGAATATGCTCAGATATGGTATCAATGGAGATATTACTTTTGCATTTGTCACTGGCACATTAGAAAAAAGCAATACATTTTTAAATGGAAATTGAATGACAAAAACACTATATATGTAGGTGTTCTGACTTTTTGACTTGTGAGCCAGCCACAATTATTGAAAATGACTGTAGAAAAAACAGCAAAGTATCACATCCAAACACAATACAGTTCTTCATGGTGGAGCTTTATCAAATTTTAGCACAATAAATTGTGAAAAGATATCCACTATACCATATCTTTAAGACTTGGCTATAGTTTTAGATTTTTGGACTGATAGAGATTGTAATTAAATTAAAAAGAAGAGTGGGCACCAATGTCAACAGACAGTCTCTAGAAGTTGAAATTGCCCTATTCAATAGCCATTTGCATAAATAACTAGCTTCACAAAGACGAATACCATTCACTTGATAATGTGATTCATTTTGGTATTTCAAAATTGGACTCTTTTAGTCCATAGCTTTTAAAATTATCTACCCCAATATCAAGAAAATTTTGTTCTGAGACATTTTAATTAATGCTTTGCATGAAGTAGTTAGTTACTTTCATTTTAGTGCCTTCAGGTCTACAATATGGCCAACTTAGTTCTAATTTTCTGTGAGGCAAATAGATAATACCAGAGAGTCAGCTCTTAAAATATTTTATATAGCTAAAGAATAAAAACTAAAAGGTAAATTGTAATATTGAGCCTAGTAAGACCTTGAAATAGGAATTTCAGTTTGGGATGCATGAAAAACCTAAACTTAATTCTGACAACTGCAGAAGTGTCATTCTATGATTTAGTTATTAAGAAGTTGGGCTGAAATTACTTAATTGGTAGAAAATGCTTGGAATTAAATATCATGAATTCTATATTCCTGAACTAGCTCTGCCACTCATTTACTAAACTACACCACCACTATGTTGTCTTGGAAAAAACATTATACAAGATATCAAGAGGTTTGGATTCTACGCCTTCCTCTTTTATTAAAAAGCCATAATGCAGGGGTGGCCATGTGATACAGTAGCTAGAACACCAGCCCTGGAGTCATGAGAACCTAAATTCAAATCTGCCCTTAGACACTTAATAATTACCTAGCTGTGTGATCCTGGGCAAGTCACTTAACCCCATTGCTTTGCAAACCCAAATAGATAAATGAATAAATGAATGAATGAATGAATGATGCCTCAGGCAAGGAATTTCATTTTCTTAGGACTTGGTTTCTTTACCAAACAAAATAGAGTTGGAATAATTCAGGATTTCTTAAAATGTATATGAGAAAAATCCCTTTGGAAGTTTGGTGAAGTCACAAATCACTTCTCTGAACATCGTATTTATACATATACATATTACCTATGTAACCTAAGTTCCTCCTCTAATGGAGATCCATTCTCTATGCCTATGTGAGGGTGTGTATGTGTGTGTGTGTGTGTGTGTGTGTGTGTGTGTGTGTGTGTGTGTGTACTCGTGCCTGTCTGTCTGTCTGTCTTTCCCTGAGTTACCTTGCTCCTTAATGGGAGAGCTCTTTCACTCCCTCACATCTAGTAAATATTCTCCTTTGTGTTAATTTTTTGATTTGAGTTTGCTCTGGACTTGGACAAGTATTTGGTAACTGCAATGTGTAACCGGTTGTTGGTAGGAATTAAGACCTACATGTAAACCTAATTAATGAAACAGTGATTCAAAGTTTTATTGAACCTGAAAAATATTGAACCTAAAAATATTAACAGGAGCAGATACACTTTTGGCCCAGTATCCCCTCTTTCTCTCTGAGGAGTACAATGGCAAGTTTCTGGCACCAACCTCCTGCTAACCCACTGGCAAGAGTTAAAGTCTCCCTTGGAGGAGGGTGAGGGAAGAAGAAGTTAGAGTTTTCTATTCCATCTCCCTTTAAGTGATGCAATGACACCCCGATATGCCATATATTAGGGGACAGTACTTGCTAAATATAGGATTGCAAAGAAAAATAATTACACTGAAATTTTTTTTTTGAAATGTAAAAGCAAAAACTAGAAATCACAACACAAGATGACAAAACAAATTTATAAATAACAGTTAAGAGCCACTAGACAAAATGATCACTATCATCTAGTTCCACTGTTAAATAAGTCTATGAGTACCATCTATATTTTTGATCAAATTTATTTCATATTTTTATTAACACTTGAAGGCCTCACTTAAAGGAATATTTAAAAGGTATAGATATCTGATATGAATATTTTCAAAGTCTTTCTTTCAATAGTTTTGTTTTATTCTTTTCAACTCCAACTTGATTTTTTTCATGTGAAAAAAATCTGTGTGTGTGTTTGTATGCGAAAATAGATGTGAACAAGTTAACCTACTGTTGAGAATGAATACTGAAGAAGAATAGAAAGATTAAAAAGAAAGGACTATGATGAGATCAAATCACAGATGAACTTCATCCTAGGGTATTAAAAGAACTGGTATATGTGATTACAGAACTACTTCCATTTGCTACTTATACTAATCACTGAAAGAGATGAAAAATGGAAGAACTGGCAAAGAAATGAAGAAAGTCAAATGCTAAATCATTTTATGGGATGACAAATCTATAGAAATTAGTGAGTCTATAGTTTAGCTTAAATTACTAGCAAAATTTTAAAAGATTATTAAAAATAAAGAAAACACCTAGAAAAGTAATCAGTGATTCCAAATAGATTATGCTGGTCTTCTCTGATCTCTTCTTTTGGAAATTATATCCAGAATGTAAACTGTGATATAGATATGATTTACCTAAATAACTAAAAATTGACAAAGTCTCTCATCCTATTCTTATAGGAAAGATGGAGAAATATGGACTAAATAATCATCTAATAACGTGGATTTGAAAAGGATGTGAATGACCAGATCCAAAGAACAGTCATAAATCATAATTCAATGCTGAACTGAAAGGATGCCTTTATTGAAGTACCTTGAAGATTTTATATCTGGTTCTGTTTTATCAGTCATGAATAAAGAGAGTACTAAATACATAAGTGACATAAACCTAGGAGAGACAATCAACACAATATATAAGTTTGATCAAAAAAGATTGTGTTAGCCTAGAATTCTGGGCTTAATCTTAAAATAAAACAAGAAAAATGAAGATTCTTATGCTTGAGTTTAAAAAAAATGGCTTTAGTCAATTAATGCATATTCATTAAGCATGTTTCCTCCATTAGATTGTGAGGTTCTAGAAAGCAAGACCTGTTTTGCTTTTCTCTGTGTCCCTGCTTCCTAGAACTTCACAGTGGAATGAAAAAGACAACATTAAATAAAAACAATTCTATACAACCAAGATACATACAGGATAAATTGGAAATGATCAATAACAAAAGGAAACATGGAATGACTCACAGGCTGTGATGCTGACCAAAGGGAAGAAAACCAAGAGAACAATGTGCACATTAACACTGTGAGACAATCAACCTTGATGGAATCAGCTCCTCTCAGCAGTCCAGAGAGCTAGGACAACTGTATTAGACCAACTATGGACAGTGTTAACCCCATCCAGAGGAAGAAAAATAAAACAAAAAAGAAAAGAAAAGAAAAACCAACCCTTCAGAATCTGATGAACACTTTATAAAAATTTTTCTCTTATGTACCTCTTTCCCTTAATCCTAATTCTTCATACTGAAAATGACTAACATGTTTATCCAAAATATGTATGTACAATGTTAATGCGGATGAAAATAGATAAATAAAATTTAAAAATAACAGTAGGAAACTACCATTAACTAGGATGTGAAAGAATCAAGTAAGAACAGAAAGTAGAAACAGGGAGCAAAAAATATTTTGGGCTTTGGGAAGAACCAGAAAAAAAATGCCCAGTGTCTAGGGATAAAACTTGTTATATGAAAAACAGCAATAATGTCAGTGTCGTTGTATCATGGAGTTTGGGTGCTACAAAAAAGGATATATTCCAAAGTTCTTTTCTGAGTTCCCTTTTGTTCTTATATCAACTTCAAACAGACAAGACGATCAGAGGATTATCCAGAACAAAATTTGAAAGATTTCACAGTTGCAGTGGACCCACAGGTCCAACACAATAATAGAATAATAGTACAATTTTGATCTTGAAATTTTGATTGAATATACACGTTGCAGTGGAAAAGGTCTACACAGTCATTTAAAGCAAGATCCAAAGTTGATCATGAGCCTGTTATTTTAAAATTTCAAACTTAAATTAAAGAAAGAATGGGAAATCTTCAGATGCTATAGGCATGGCTGAAATAAAATCCCTTATAAATATGAAGTAGAAGGGACAAATAACTTTAATGGATTAGATCTGGTAGAGTGCCTGAAGAACTGAAGAAATATCCATAAACAGAAATGTGCAATAGCACAAGAACAGCAATAAAAAATTACCCAAAATAAAAAAATAAAAGAACAAGAAAGCAAAGTGACTATCTGACAAAGCTTTATAATTAGCTGAGGAAGGAAGGAAAGGGAAAAGGAAAGGAGAAAGAGAAAGACAGACCCAACTGAATTCTGAATTTCAGAAAAGATCAAGGAGAGATACACATGAACAATACTTTATATCTTAAAGAGAACCACTTTGTCATAAACATATTGAGATGATTTGCACAATTATACTTATTATGGTGAGAGGAGTGTTGTACAAAGACAAATTTCTCACTGCTTTTATCAAAACCATCTTACTCCATGGCCTCATTTAATAAGAGACAGGACCTTTGATGATGGTCTGGATACTATGGAAGTCCTTGGTCCTTGAGTATTAGCAAAGCTAGACAAAGCACAAGGATGTGAGATCTGGTAATAAAAGAGTGACTAGCAGCTAATAGGGCTATTTCAACACATCACATCAGGCTGTGACATCATGGTTAAGCAAAATGTAGATGGACTAAGACTCAGGAGGGTCTTTCCTCTCAGATCTTTAAGTAGGAGGACAATGCCACCTTGCTACTCATAAGTCAATGTAACTCTGCTCTGTCACTACACTCCCCAGTGATGCCAGCGAAGGAACTGTGACATCAGAGGCCCCTCTCTCAGAAAAAACCTATTCAAGGGTGGCCTGCCCTTCAAAATGAGAAGAGAACACTCTCTGGGGTTCCTGTTGGTTTCCTATGGACACCTTGCAAAGCCTGTCTCTGTCTCCTTGGATTCCATGAACTGAACCTGATTCACTTTTGATTGACTGAGGGCATCAGAGACCATGGCCTGTCTCGGGACAGGCAAAGCACAAGAAAACAATAAGAATGAAAGTCGAGATGTTGTCATGAAAGGTGGAGATATGAAGGGAATCTTTCATGCAAAAAAGGGCAAAATTTTTGAAAATAGTAGATATTTAACAAAAAAATTACTGATAAATATGATGGTTTGGTTATTCTCCCAGAGCCAGGAATCCTAGAATATAAAGTCAGGTGGACTTGAGGGAGCATAATATAACTACTGAAGGTAATGGAATTTAGCTGAGCTATTTAAAAGACTAAGAGATGATGTTTTTGAAGTATTGCACTTCATATGCCAGCAAATTTGGAAAACTGAACAGAGGTCACTATATTGGTAACAATCATGTCACATGAAAAAGTTTATGTTCCAATCCTAATGAAGGTCAATGCCAAAGAATGTTCAAATTACCAAACACTTGCTCAATTCACATGTCAATGAATTTATATTTAAAATTCAGTAAGATATCTTCAACAATATATAAACCAAGAATTACAAGAAATGTAGGATAGTTTGTGAAGAGTCAGTAGAGCTAGAGACCAAATTGCCAACATTCATTGAATTAAAGAGAAAACAAAGGCATTCCAGAAAAATAAAAATCAACTTCTGTTTCACTGACCATACTAAAACCTTTAACTGTGTTGATAATAACAAAATGTGACATGTCCTCAAAGAAATGAGAGCACCAGATCTTGTTACTTGGCTCCTGCAAATCAACAAGTAGAACTTAACATGGAACAACTGAGAGCTTGAAGACTGGGAAAGAAATATGACAAAGATGTACACTATCACTTTATTTATATAACTTATATTCAGAGTACATTATGTGAAATGCCAGAATGAATGTCAGAATTAATTGGAAGTCAGAATTGAGATTGCCAGAAGAAATATCAACAAAGCTCAGAGATGCTGATGATGCCACTCTGATGGCAGAATAATTTAGCAGACTCTTGATGATGATAATAAGGATGAAAGAGGAGAATTTCAAAGCTGACTCAAAGCTTAACAAGAAAAAGAAGATCATCATATCTGCTCCCATAACTTCCTACCAGACAGAATGAGGAAAAAAAGTGGAAACAGCATGAGATTTCATATTCTTGAGCTCAAAAATCACTGCACATTGTGACTATCATCACGAAATTAAATTTTCTTCCTGGAAGGAAAAATCTGGACAACATACTAAGAAGCAAAGACATCATGTTGCCAACAAATATCTGTAACATCAAAGCTATGGAGCTTTTTTAGTAATAATGTATGGTTATGGTAGTTAAATTACAGGTAAAGATGAGCACCATAGAATCAATGATTGCAAGTTCACAGATCCAATCCATCAATACTTAAAAACATTAATTCCAATTATTCATTAAAAGTACAATTACTGAAGCTGACTTTACATATTTGGGCCACATAATGAGAAGAAAGAATTTGTTTTGGAGAAAAAGGAAAAGGGAACAGAAAAGGAAGAAATGGATTGATAGTGCCATGGAAGGCTTGGACACACTTCATAAGATAATGGAGGATAAAAGGGTCTGTTATGCTATGATACATAAGAATGAACAACAAAAGTATCTAGAGATGGTCTACTCCAAATCTATTCTTTGTTTAGATGAAGTAATTTATGACCTAAGAGGTTAAGTATCTTGTTTAAGGCCATATAAGTTACAAATTACAGAGTCAAGATCTGAACCCCTTTTCTGCAAATCTAGATCCTCCAGCTCTCTAACCATGTTCAATATTAACATAATGGTGCTATTTTGGGGAACAGAGTCTAATCTAAAGCTAAAGGAGAAAAATACTATGATCAGTCCAGAAGTTGTATGTAAAAAGTTGTACATAAAAGCAATCATATCCATCTAAAAAGTTCATCCATATCCATCTGATTCCTCATTATTAAGTGATGGTGGGTACTTAAAAGTTATGCCAGGATAACAAAAATGCTAGAAAAACTTACTAAAATGAAAAGATTTACAATATTGTACAAACAATAATATGTCTGTTTTCTAAGGACTAGATCAATTAAGTTTGGAAAGAAATATATCACCAAGTTACATAAGAGGAAGGAATATGTTTAAACTCTCCTTATGAACTCATTTTTTAATATAAAGAGCCAAAAAAGAACTTTCAAACAATTTCTAAGCAAAGCTAAGAAGATGATGCTTTAAATAAAGCTTCAGAAAAATCTCTTATAGGGACAGAACCCACAAAACTAAAAGCAAAACAAGTTCTCAACTCAAGATATAGTGGAGGAACTTCAGAAAAAATCTGTCTTACATGGGTAAAGGAGAGTGTTGCACAATATAGGTGGGAAAACTGGGAAGCCAGTGGGAGGTTCTTAGCCACAATCCAGTTCAAGTCCTGGCTAAGCTCACCAGTGGTATAGTAGACCAGCAGTGATGATCCCAACCCAAGTTCAAAAAGTAAAATTAGATTCCAGGAACTCTGGTTTAATAGGGAAGATTGAACTGGGCTATTCAAACATAGGAAAACAAATCACTAGCCTAGTACCCGAGAAGCTAAAGCATGAAGTCAGGTACCAGACCCCTGGATGCCAGCACAAAAGCATGGGTCTATATTTGCTGTGCCTAGGGGCAGAGTTCAACTATCAAAATGAGCAAAAAAAATTGTTAACTGTAGAAAACTTTTATTCTGATTATGGATGCAAAATTGCCATCTCAGAAGACAAATGAGTTCAAAAAAGATTTTACAAACCAAAAAAAGAGAGAAAGAAAAAAATGAGAAAAGAGTAACATATGAGAATTATTAAAAAACCTGAAGAATAAACTTTTTAAAAAATTGGCCAAATGGAAAAATAAATAAATTTCTTTAACAGTAAAAATGATCAACTGGAAAAGGAAAACTGCTCCTTCAAATGTATAATTGATCAACTGGAAAAAGGAAACACAAAAGTTAACTGAATAAAATAAAAACCTAAAACTTAGAATTAAAAAAATGGAAACTAATGGTTCTGTGAGATATCAAGATTCTATCAAACAAAACCAGAACACTGAAAAAATAGAAAATGTAAAATATCTCTTTTTTACTGATGTTTGACTTTTTCAAATACATATCATGAAAGTTTTTTTAACATTCATCCATATACCTATGTATATTTCTAAGTTACAAAATTTCCTTCCCATCCCCCTCACCTCAGCAGTGAACAGTCATGTTAATATTGTATTCACATATTTGTGTTAAGTGTATTTATAAGTTAGTTATTTTCAATATAAGGAATTAGTATTAAGGGGAGAGAAATGCTTAAGATATATATATATTTTTTTAAAAAGTGAATGTAGTGTTCCTCAGATACTGAAGGATTTTGTTTTGTTTTGTTTTTCTTCCTCTGAGTGGAGATAGCAATATCTCTTAGGAAAAACAAACAACCTGAAAAACTAAAATCAGAAGAGACAATTTATGGATTATTGGTCTACCTGAAAGCCACAATAAGAACAAAGACCTGGACAAAGACCTGGATATTATCTGGCAGGAAATTAACATGAAAAATCTAATTTTCGAAAACAAGGAGATAAAATAATCCTTGAAAGAATCCATTGATCACACAGAGAAAGAGATCCCAAAATAAAAACTCTAAGGGGCATTTAGATGGTACAACAGATAGAGCACTGACCCTGGATTCAGGAGGACCTGAGTTCAAATTAGGTCTCAGAGACTTAATCATTACCTACTTGTGTGACCTTGGGCAAGTCACTTAACCCCACTGCCTTGCAAAAACAAAAAAGCAAACAAACAAACAATATATGCACAAAGTGGTATAGCATCCAAATTTTTGGAGAAGTTAAATGAGTTATAGGAAGACAAAAACAGCAAAACTATCTTAGTGAGAGATCTCAACCTCCCCCTCAGAATTATATAAATCTAACTACAAAATAAACAAGAAAGAAGTTAAGAAGATGAACAAAAGTTTTAAAATATTTGATATGATAGACCTGTGGAGCAACCTGAAAGGGGATGGAAAAGAACATACCCTATTATCCTACACAAAATTTGACCATGTAATTGGGCATAAAACCTAACAATCAAATAAAGAAAGGCAGAGATATTAAATGCATCCTCTCAGATCAGGATGCAATAAAAATCACATAGAATAAAGACACATAGAATAATAGATTAAAATTAATTGGAAACTAATTCACTTTATTTTAAAGTAGTGGATCAACTAAATCATAGAAATAATGAACAATTTCATCTAAGACAATGATAATGATGAAACATCACACCAAGTCTTGTAGGTTGTAGCCAAAGCAGTTATAAGGGGAAATTTTATATCTCTAAATCTTTACATAGACAAAATAGAAAAAGAGGAGATCATTGAATTGGGAATATAACTAAAACAATCTAAAGGAAGAAATTAAATATCTCCAATTAAATACCCAATTAAAAATTCTGAAAATCAAAGGAGAAATTAATAAAATTGAAAATAAGATAACTATTGAACTAAAAAATAAAATTGAGAATTGTTTTATGAAAAACCAATAAAATAGATAAATCTTAGGTTAATCTGATTTTAATAAAGAAAACCCCCAAAAAATATTACCAAAAATTAAAAGGACAAACTCACCACCAATGGAGATGAACTTAAAGTAATAATTCAGCGTTATTTTGCCCAAATGTATGCCAAGTATGTTGGTATAAGTGAAAAGGTTAAGTATTTATAAAAATAAATACTTCCCAGATTAACTGAAGAGTAAATAAAATATTTAAATAACCCCATTTCAGAAAAAAAGAAATTAGACAAATTGTCAATAAATTCCTAAGGAAAAAAACCCAAAGCCAGATGGATTTACAAGTGAATTCAACCAAATATTTAAAGAATAATTAACTTCAATTCTATATAAGCTATTTGAAAAATAGGTGAAGTTTTACCAAAGTTCTTTCATAACACCAAAATGGTGTTGATACCTAAATTAGAAACAGCCAAAACAAAGAAAATGATAGATCAATCTCCCTAATGAAAATAGTTGCAAAAATTTTAAATAAAATATAAACAGAGATGAAGCAAGTTATCATTAAGATAATAAATACACTATGAGCAGATATAATTTATACCAAGTATGCAGGGATGCATATTATTAATCAATATTAAGAAAAATGTCAGCACAATTGATTATTCAATTGCAAGCTAGCAGAAATTATAAGATTATCTCAATAAATGTTGCAAAAGCCTTTGCTAATTTTCTAAAATTACAGCTATGTCTATTTAAAACACCAGAAAGCATAGGAATAAAGAGAATTTTCCTTAAAATGATAAACAACATCTATCTAAAACCATCAATAAGCATTAAATGTAATGGGGATAAACCAGAAGCATTCCCAATGAGAACAGGGATGAAACAAAGATATCAACTACCACTACTATTATTCAATATTGTATTAGAAATGCTAACTTTAGCAATAAAAAAGAAAAAGGAAAAGGAAAAGGAACTGAAGGAATTAGTAAAGGCAATGAGGTAACAAAATTCTTACTCTTTGTAAATGATATGATGGTATACTTAAAGAACACCAGAAATCAACTAAAAACTACTTGAAAAAATAACTTTCACATAATAACAGGATATAAAATAAAGTCACATATATCATTAGCATTTCCATATATGATGAACAAAATTCAACAGTAAAAGATAAAAAGAGAAATTCCACTTAAAGTAATTGAAGACAACACAAAATAATTGAGAATATACTTCCCAAAACAAATCTAGAAACTATATGAACACAATTAAAAAACATTTTTCATACAAATAAAATTAGATCTAAACAATTGGGAAAATATCAATTACTCATGGGTAGACTGAATGACAATCCTACCTAAATTAAATTACATATTCAGTATCATACCAATTAAATTAACAAAAATTATTTTACAGAGCGAGAAAAAATAGTATTAAAATTCATCTAGATGAACTAAATTAGGTCAAGAATATCAAAGGAATTAATGAAAAAAATTCAAAGGCAGGTGGCCTAACCAAACTACATCTAAAAGATATTATAAAGCAGTAGTCATCAAAACTATCTAGCACTAGCTAAAAAATAAAGAAATTAAGTACACGAAATACAAAAGAAACAGTAGTTAGTGACTATAGTAATCTTCTTCTGTTTGATAAAACCAAACACTAACTAGTTTCTAGACTAAAAACCCACTATGTGACAAAAAAAACTGAGAAAACTAGAAAATAACATGGCAAAAACTAGGCATAGATAGACCAAAATTTCATACTCTATACCAAGATAAAGGTAAAATGGGTATAGGATTTAGATGTAAAGGAAGATGGCATAAGCCAATTAAGAGAACAAGGAATATTCTACTTTTCATGTCTATGGAGAGAGGAGAAGAAGATAAGACATAGACAATAATTCTATAAATTGATGATGCATAATTTCTGCCACATTAAAATAAAAAGTGTTTGTACAAACACAACCAATGCAACCAAGATTACAAGAAACACAGAAACCTGGGAAGCAATTTTCACATCTAGCGTTTTTTTATTATCAAAAAAAGGGAAGTTTCCTAAAATATATAGAGAACTGAGTCAAAATTATAAGAATACAAGTCATTTTACAATTGAAAAAATAGTCAAAGTATATGAACAGGCAGTTTTAAGAGGAAGAAATTAAAGCTATCTATATTCATATGAAAAATGCTCCAAATCATTATTGATTAGAGAAATTCAAATTAAAACAATTCTTAGATACCACCTCACATCTATCAGATTGGCTAAAATGACCAAAAAATGATCAATGTTTAGAGAGGATGTGGGAAAAGTGGGATACTATGTACCATTGGTGAAGTTGTGAACTGATCCAACCATTCTACTGAGCAATTTCTAACTATGTCCTCAGGGAGATAAAACTGTATAGCCTTTTAGTCATCAATACCTCTATTAGGACTATATCCTAAAAGATCATAGAAAGGGGGAAAGGGAGATCACATCAATTGGGGAATGGCTGAACAAGTTATAGTACATGACTGAAGGACTACTACTCTTTCTTAAGAAATCATGACTGGTCTGTCTTTAGAAAAACCTGGAATACCTTGCATGAACTGATATGGAGTGAAGTGAGCAGAACCAGGAGAATATTAACAACACATTAGTAACAACATTGTGAGATAAGCAACCAAAATAGACACAACTTCTCTCAGCAGTTTAGTAACCAAGGATAATCCTGAGAGACCTGCTATGGAAAATGCCATCCATATTCAGAGGAAAAACTATGGAGTCTAAATATAGAACAATGCATACTATGTTCACTTTTTTAAATTTCTTTTATGTGTTATCTTTCTCATGGTTTTTCCCCCCTTAGTTCTAATTCCTCTTTCACAACATGACTAATAGTAAAATTTGTTAAACACAACTGTATTTGTTGTTCACTGCTGTGGGGAGAGGGGAGGAAAAGGAGGGTGGTAGAAAAATGTGTAATTCAAAAGCTTGCAAAAGGATGTATGCAGAAAACTACTTTTTCCTATAATTGAAAGAAGGAATAATTTTTTTTTAAATGATGTATCAACTTCAAGTTATATGAAAAGGCATCATAGCTAGTTAAGGGATAACCACAAAACTGTAAAGATGGGGAAAGGAATCTTCCTTAGTTTAAATTCCACTAAAATTGATGTAATTATTTTTCTGATTAATATTTTTATTGTTTTATCTCTTATAGCAACCTTTGAAGAGTACCAATAAAGTTGCAGTAGATTTGTGATCTGAGAAAAGTAGTACAGTAGAAAAGTAGTACCTGTACTGATGATATCTCTAAGCCCTAAAGCAGTGAGTTTAACAATTATTATGATAATGGAACCATGTTAATTTTTTCATTATTTCATTGCCTATAGATATCACCCAGAAAATATCACAAAATGTTATAAGTAGCCCAAGTTTTCATAGCTTGAGTGTAGAAAGACAAGAGGATGTGAGGAAGAAGGAATGAATGCTTAACAAAAAGAATATATCTCTCCATTGGCAGAGCTAGGTAGTGCAGTGGATAGAGTACCGGTCTTGGAGTCAGGAGGCCCTGAATTCAAATCTAACCTCAGATACTTGATACTTACTGAGGGGCAAGTCACTTAACCCCATTGCATTGGAGAAACTAAAAAGAAAAGATAGGAATAAATCAGCGGCATGTGGATTATAGCCTGATTTGCAAAGCACAGTTTTTCCAGAATCCACTACTAAAAAGGACTAAGTGTTATAGAAAGAAACTCTGGGGAGTTCAAAGCCTTTGAAAGTTTTATGTCTTTCTGTCTCTTTCCCTGTGTTGCTGTGTGTGTGTTTGTGTGTGTGTGTGTGTGTGTGTGTGTGTGTGTGTATACAGGTGGCGGGGATTGATTTCCAGGGATTTCTAGGAAGAAGATAGAGGAAAAGGGAAAAAAGAAAGAAGAGAAATGGAGGAAAAGAAGGCAAAAAGGGTGGACATTTAAGAGACGTTCTTTGTCCTGAGAGTAAATGGCAGCATCAGTATCCCGACCTTCTTTCTTTCCCAATGCTTACATCCAGCAAGGCTCTGAGAACCACAAATCATGGACTATGGGAGATATGAATCTGGTCAGGGTGAGGCAATACTTCCAGAGACTCCCTCCCCTCCTAAGAAAGGGTAAAGTTATTGATGAACTGTGTTCTCTTTGGCATCTAAACAATAAACCCTTCTGGTTTCTTATGGTCATTAAACAACTATCTACTATACTCCACTGTACTCATCAGCTCTCTGTAATGCATACTTATTTTAGTGTGCTATCTTTCTCTGGGCATGTGGGTAGCACTGAAGGTAAGGCAGATAGGGTTCACTGGGAATCATCTTTTCAAAAAATGACTAGCACTCAGTTTGTGTTGTAAGATGGCCTCAGGCTAAGTTCTAGGGCAGTAGAACAAAGAATGGGTTTCCAGTGGAAAGTCACCTTCCACCTTAATGTTGCTTTCTAAACTAGCCCAAGGAAATAAACTGGAGAAATAAAGATCACAGAATGTGGTCTATTCCCAAACTATTACAATCTCTCTCTCTCTCTCTCTCTCTCTCTCTCTCTCTCTCTCTCTATATATATATATATATATATATATATATATATATATATATATATGTGTGTGTGTGTGTGTGGTTTTGCGTGTGTGTGTGTGTGTGTGTACACACACACACACATACATATCTATAGTTATAGCTCTCTAAAAACACACATATATATGGAAAAGATATAAAGATATCTGTGTGTAAATATACACATATATGTGTTTATGCAGAGACAAATATATAAATGTGTATAGAAGGAAGGAAGGGAGGGAGGGAGGAAGGAGGAAAGGGAAGGAAGGAAGAAAGGGAAGGAAGGAAGGGAGGGAGGAAGGGAGGAAGGGAGAATGCAGGAAGAAGATGTGGGTAATATACAAGGGACAGAAATTTGTTCTGTGAGTACCACTACTCCTGCACAGAACACATGCCATATATGGAGACTTCATTCCTCTCCCCCTAAGTATTACCAAAATGCTACCTGGCAGCATAATATGTTACTACACAAAAAAAGCTTTTATTTCAAATAATTTTGGCAAGGAATTTCTGGATGATTCTCATTTTCTTTCACAGGATAAGTAATGAAAAAAGTGGGCATCTTTTTTTGGCTTAATATGTACTCCCAAATTAAAAATAAAACCTGTAAAATTCACTGGTTTCATTTGTACCTTGATAATAGAAAAACTCATCTTTACAATTCTATGAAAAAAATGAAGTGTGAACACTTCAAGTTTCATTAGATAAAAAAAGCCAGAAAAGGATTTTATTAGAAGGTCAAGTCAATCAAATTACTAAGGACATTGACAAGAGACGCAGTAAACTTGCTTTCAATCAAAACTCAACAATAGGGGTGGCTAGGTGGCGCAGTGGGGCGGCTAGGTGGCACAGTGGATAGAGCACTGGACTTGGAGTCAGGAGTACCTGGGTTCAAATCCGACCTCAGACACTTAATAATTACCTAGCCATGTGGCCTTGGGCAAGCCACTTAACCCTATTGCCTTGAAAAATCTAAAAAACCAAAACAAAACAAAACAAACTCAACAGTACCAATTCCCAAGTCCAAAGAAAGCAAAATTATTTGAGAAAGTTTCTTGTAAATATTATATGTAGCAAAAATAAAGTCTGCATGGACATACAATATTAAAGTCACTGGAATTTTATTTTAGTTTTCAATTAAACTAGTGCAAACAAAGAAGAAAATAAATTGTCAGTTACTACAACGAGGATAATGTTATAGATTCTCAGTTATGGCAAAGAACTATTGTTGCATTTTTACTCTAATCACAGAACCTTAAAATACACAAGCTGACACATGCGATTTTTGCCTATTGTAGCCTATACAAAGTATAAAAATACACATATTTATTATGTATATAGATATATATGCTTATAAAGATTAACACTTCCCAATATTTCATTATTTCCATTATAGAGAAGAGCAAATACTTCTCTACTTTAATCAAAACATAACAGAAATGAAAGTAATAAACAACAGTGACCTTCAGAGTAGTTTCTACTATAAATAAAAACCCTTAAATACTTCATGTATCAGCCTTCACAAAGAAGAATAGATTTTCTTTTCTCTCAGATTACTATGAGCAGGGAAATACCAAGGAATCAATTTTTTGCAGGTCAAAAATGACTGGAAAACAATTGAGAGATGCCATCAAGTGGCTGAAGAAAGTAAGTACTATGAAATTGTTAGCAAACTGGATATGGTTCAAAGATACTACCATCTAGTGGCCAACATTGGAAATTATTTCAGATTCTAGGAAAGAAACACTAATCAACTGTTTTCTCTCTATTTTTAGGTTTTTTGTCTTTGATAAATTTATTCCTTTCAATAAATTTTGACCATTAATATTTTAGTAATGTATTCACATTACCAATAACATATTATCTAATGCCACTCAGAATACAAGAATTCAAGTTTGGAACATCATGTATACTTCAAATAAATGGAAGCAAGATAAAAAAATTAGACAAGTGGTAAATTCAAATATATTTGTCCAGACATTTAAAATTTTATAATGATGTATCACTTTTTTGAGTTTTTAGACTTGAGTCTATAAAACCTTAAAGTTTATGAATATTTTATATTTTCCACAACGTTGGGGGTTTTTGTCCTTAATTTTCAAAGAAGACTATGACATGGAGGGGAGGGCACCATGATGAGCACAAGAATTGGATTTGAGTGAGGAGGTGCTGTGTTAAGTTATCAGACTCACTTTCTCCTGCAGAGCCATCTGGGTCCAGTGGCCAAATGAATCAGGACAACTGGAAATGACCCTGCATACAAGACAATCAGGGCTAAGTGACTTGGCCCAAAGTCACACAAGTGAGCCAAGTGTCTGAGGCTGGATTTGAACTCCTGTCTTCCTGACTCCAAGGCCAGTGCTCTATCTATTGTGTCACCTAGGTGCTGTAGAGGGCCAGCTCCAGGGAGTGATATTCACATATCCTTGGTGATCTTCTTCATCAAATATATGTATGGATTATTGCTAATTGTATGGATCCATTGGCTCACCAGTGAACCCTGACCTAGGATAATCTGTGACTCCAGAGGTGGTTGTAAAAGGTTTCTTTAACAGAAAAGTATGCAGATTTCTAAGAATAAATATTGTAAATTTACCCAGGAAATTGTAAAAGTGGGTCTCCTTTAATCTGTTATTACTGAGATAAGTTTTTGCTATAAAAAGTCTGAATTTCCAAAAATAAAGTTGATAGATTTTCATTTCCCAACCTTTTGTGTTTGGCTATGTTTGTCTACCCAACCTGACTCTCAGAAATTCATGTCCAGACCCACACCAGAGCTACTGCGGGTGATAGCTGGTGCCTGAACAGGGACTGATGGACAGACGAACTAACAGACGGACAGACTGCCACCGGACTGACAGTTGGACCTGAAGGGGAGTCAATCTTGAAAGGAAAGATAAAGTCTGGACACTTGTGGGTCAAAAGAGAACTCATACAGGGACAACAGGCAATTAAGGTAAATAATTTTTTCATCAGGTCTAAAACAGAGAGCGTTAAAATGGAACAGGGACAGTCTAAGGATAGATAGAAGACATTGTTTGAAAGTGCTAAAGCAGATAGTTAAAGAAAGAGCATTGTTAATAACAAAATAATTGGAAGAATTAGGTGAATCTGTACAAAAATGTTGTCCCTGGTTTCCAGAAGAAAGAGTATTAAGTATTGAAAAATGGGAAATTGTGGAGAAACAGATGAGTGAACATTTTAAACAGGAAGGTCAGGAGACATTTCCTATAGAAGTGTTTTCATTGTAGAATATTTTTAAAATCTGCCTGATTCCACCTGGAGATGTTCCTTTGGCTCAGAGTATATTAAAAGTTGATGTAGGGGGGAAGCTAGGTGGCATAGTGGATAAAGCACCGGCCCTGGAGTCAGGAGTACCTGGGTTCAAATCTAGTCTCAAACACGTAATAATTACCTAGCTGTGTGGCCTTGAGTAAGCCACTTAACCCCATTTGACTTGCAAAAATCTAAAAAAAAAAGTTGATGTAGATGTTCAAACTATTCCGCAGGAATATAAGAGTGAAAAAAAGTGGTGGCTTTTACTTCCAGCACCATCTCCAGACCCATACCTGCCTTGGGATGGAAGGAGGGGTATGGAGGCCCAGGCTGCAGGATCATACCTTCCCAGGAGAATCCTCCTCCTGGTTCCCACTTTAGGAACTTGTACTGGAGAGGCTCTGGGAGTCCAGGCCCCATCCCTTCAGGCTGCCTCAATGGCTGCTGCTCCTGGGCTTCTTTCTGGTGGTGGTGGCTCCCCAGATAACTCCACTTCCTCCTAACTCTAATAACCCACCTTGTGCTCATTTACGGTCTAAAGAAGAAAATGTTACCAAAGATAGTGGGCATATGAATATTGTTCAAATAGCCCCTGGAAAAGCTTTAGATAAGGGAGAGAAGATTCCAGGGGACATGAGAAAGTCATTGTTCTCTTTTTCCTGTACTTGAGAGGCCTGATCCAAAGATTCCAGGGATTGTTTGGAGAGAATATTATAATTTACATTTGAAAACATTTAGAGGATTAAAATCAGCAACAATCACATATGGTAAAACCAGTCCATATGTTTTGAATATAATAGTAATATTAGGTAGACAAATATTAGCCCCAGAATATTGGATCAAAATAGCAAAAACTGCTCTTACACCAGGAGATTTACTTAATATGGAAAACTGAATTTTTTGAGAATTGTACTTGTCAGGCTAAAAGTGAAAGCAGCAGGGTTAAAACTAACATTTGAAATGTTCTCTAGCACTGGTCCATGGGCAGGAGCAAATAAATCAAATTGGGTATGGTTTACAGGCATACAAACAGGCATGGCTAAAATCACCTGAAAAAGGAGGCAGCAATGGGTGTTTGTTTGCTTGCTTGTTTGCTTATGGCTCCTTTATCTAGATCTTGAAGTTAACTGAGAGAAAAAGCACTAGATGAGAGAGAGAGAGAGAGAGAGAGAGAGAGAGAGAGAGAGAGAGAATTGTTTCATGAAGACTTGATAAAATAAAATGTTAAATTTTTTAAAAATTCCATTTAATTTCAAAATGACAAGATAATCAGTTTCATTTTAAAAATACATAATTTGATTATTACAAAAAATAATGGGACAATTGAGGATTTAAAAAAAAAAAAGACTCCCCTCCCAGAAAAGATTTAGGCTGTTGAAGTTATTTGGTTTACTCTAAGCTGATAGGGGACAGAGGATATTCCAATTAGGCTGAGGGATTTTTGAGTGACTGTTTGCCTTCTCAAAAGTTATAGTTATTTATGGTTAAAATCAAGAAGTGTTAAATAACAAAACCTTTGAATAGAAAAATGTATTGTGAAAAATGGAAGGTTCTCTGCATTTTTCTGTAGTTTCTTGAAAGATTTGTCACCTTTGGTGGTGTTGTTTTTTTGTCTTTGTGTAATGTTTAAAGGGACCCTCTACTATAAGAGCAGAGTGGGGTTTCCCGGGATTTTGGGGTTCTCTCTCTGGTTCTAGATGCTCTGACTCCATTTATGTGTCTATATGTGTTTGCTTTAAAATACAGGCAGAGAGAAGTTCTCAGCTCTCAGGCCTGCTGTTCTCTGTGTTCTGATTGGTCAATCTTCTTTCCATTCTTTCTTTTCATAATTAGATCTTCTTTTTTTTCCAAAACTCTTGATTGGCACCAAAAAAGGAGATTTTCCTGAGAATCATGTTGTTTTTGGAGGAGAAGGGGGTTCTATTGTTTTCTCTTATTTTCTAGTGTCTCTTTTCTAGTCTGATAGACTACTAGAATTTTATTTACTGATATGGCAAATTATATTCATAAGGGACCTAGAAAAAACTGAAATTGTCCCTAAAATTATTTTTGGGACTTCTCTTAATTAGCATGATAAAATATATGTATGTGTGTATAATAAATATATAATATATGTATATGTATATGTATATATAATATATAATATATGTATACATATAAAATAAAAAAATTTTGGATGAGCAAGGAATGATAAACAGTAAAGGTAAATAATTAGTGCATACTACCTTGATATCTCAAAATGTGAAGAATCTCCAATTCCCAGAACATCATTTTGTCAGTGAGGATAGAAAACTCTTTTAAGTTATAGCACTGAGAAGTTATAATAGCAATGATACAGATAAGAAGGATTTGCAAACTTTTAGATCTTGAAAATAATTTAAGGTAATTTTGAATATGAGTTTGGACTTTATAAGATTATTAAGAGAACTATAAAGAAAATCTTATCATAAAAAAGGGATTTTAGAAATATCTGGTCTCAAGAAATTTTTATGTATTAAAGATTGTTAGGGAGTAAAGGGAATATACATTAAATTGAAAAGTGTTATGTATATTTAGTAAACTTTGTATAAGAACAGATTCAGACAATTTTTTTGAAACTTTAATATTGTGTTACAGTAACAAGCAATGGATGAATTGAAGTATCATCCATCACCTTTGTAAATATTTGTTATAAGAAACTGGAGAACAAGAGGTTATATTTATATAAGTCTTTTGGCACAGAGATTGTGAAAAGCTGTGCTCTTCCACCTAGTGTTTTTTAAAGGGAATATTTATATGTATGATCAAAGTAACTTATTTAATATCTGTTATTTAAGAAGAAGAAATTATATATGTATCCTGTAACCCTGGCATTGGCAAAAGTTTTACATTGGATTTTTTGGAAAATATGATATATACATATATATATATATGTATACATTATAGATATATAAAACTTCATTGGATTTTTGAAGGTACATATATAACAAAATTCATAGAGAATTTTATTTTCTTTTTGAAAATAGGAGAGTATTTGAACAAGAGGAAATATGCTTATAAAACAGATGTGAAAGAAATTTATGTGTAACAGAAATTTCTTTAAGAGAATGAGATGTCAGCATGGAAAGATGTTTTATGTAGGTTAAGAATTTAATGTTTAATTTTTTAAAAAGCAAAAATGGTAACCTTAGAAAAAGGTTGTATAGAAATTGAGAATTCATAGCTTAACTGAAATTATTTCCAATAATGCTGAATAAATGTGAGAGGCTTTGAAAAATGATTGGGAGATTGAAAATTATGTAACCCATAGTTAGGTAATTTGCTGATAAGCAAAATGTTGAAAAGTTATATGATCTAGTTTTATCAATATAAGCTATTTTACTGTAATGATGTCAAAGCCCGGAGTTAATGATTGATTGCTCTGTAGAGGTAATAAGGGAAAATATCTGAAGTTATGACACTCTAGGTTTCCTGAAATTTTAAACAATGTGATGGACCTTATTCTAGACCTGTAGGTCCAAGCATAAATGCAATTAAAAATATTTTTAATCAAAACAAAAGAATGAATTATATGCCCAATTAATGGTAGTAATATAACAGTCACAAAACCTTAACATTTTTACAGATAGAAAGTATAGTTATCATGTGTTCAGATACATAGAAACAGCTTTTATTTATGGCACTGATGAAAAAGTATATCAAGTCTTTAAAAAGTTACAAGAAGTTATAAGAGATATATATAATCTTTTTAGAATATATACATTCCCACACTGAATTGCCTGGGTCTATATATGAAGACAATCATAGGGCTGATCAATTAACCCTTTTACTTCTTATAAGCTTAGTAGAAGAGCAAGCTAGGCAGTCTCATAAAAAATTTCACCAGAATGCTTCTTTACTAAGAAAAGAATTTAAGATCACCAGAGAACAAGCAAGAAATATAGTAAAATGCTGTCAACTATGCATTCCATATTTACCTACCCCCTCCAATTCATTCTAAGAATCCTAGAGGCCAAGTTCCTAATGGACTGTGGTAGATGGATGTGACTCATTATACATCTTTTGGAAAAATGAAATTCAATCATGTTACCGTAGGCACATTTGGTTCATGTGCAATGGCAACAGCACAAAGTTCAGAGGCTACACAAGTTGTGATTGATCATTTATTTCATTGTTTTGCCATTTCAGGGATACCAAAATACATAAAAACAGATAATGGCCCTGGATATACTTCTATGGCATTTAAACAATTCTGCCTATATTAAAATATAAAACATGTTACAGGTATTCCTTCTAATACCACTGGTCAAGCTTCAGTAGAAAGAAAACATAAAGATCTTCAGAGATTTCTGGCAGTGCAAAAGAAGGGAGAATATAGGGACAAAGAGGAAACAAGGAAGGAGAGTAAATCTTGCCTTATATACCATGAACTTTTTTTTAACATTGAACAATAAACAATTAACACCTGCAGAAAGATTTTTTAAGGATATGCAACATAAAGAGAAGGGCATGATCACATGGAAGGATCCTAAAGCATCAACAATGAAAATGACTGGATCTATTATTAACCTAGGGACAAGGGTATGTTTCTGTTTTGTCCACAGATGGAAAAACTATCTGGGTACCAGAAGGAAACATCATACCATGCAGATCAGATGAATCAAGTAATACAGAAAATGAATAATTTACACTTAAGAAATCAAAAAGGAAAGGATGAGAGGAGAACACGTCATGGACTTATGGGACAATTTATGATGCGTACATTACTCTAAGAACAATTTAGAGACTGTAAAAGGAATTGAATATTGGACTTATGTTCAAAACCCTCAAAACCCTCCATGGTCACTGTTCTACAATGAGGAGAGAGTATGGATAAAATTGTATTAATTGGGGAAGCTGCAGATTATTTGGGATGTAACAAAATTCCTACTGGAGATATCAAAGAAGAAATTCTGAGAAGAAAAGTTAGGCATGATTTCTCTTTTTTTAAAATACTGTGATACCTATAAATGTAAAATGTGTACTGTTGAACCATGTGTTAAATTAAGTATAACTATTCATTCAACTCATCCAAATATTTATGACAGGGGAGCATTTAGGACCTTAGAAATATCAGGAATTCTATTTGTAGAAAGTATTGAAGGAAGAAAGATAATTCCTACATAATCTCCTTGTTTAAATTTACATGCTTGGAATTTCAAAAATGTTTTCCACCCTGGGTTGCCTGTCATACCCCAGATAGAAGAATTTATGATCATTCTATTTTGCTACAAGTGTGGAATTCTCCTAATAGAGTTATTCCATGGGGTATTTCAGGCTATATTAAACCAATTATATACCCATAACTAGGATTAGATAATTCAGAGATATGGAAGCCTATGGCAGCTATAGATGAGATAAAGTATATACAATGGAATAAGATGTTGGACAAAATACCTTATGCAGAAAATAAATTGTCTATGACTGCATGCACAGGACCAGATAATGCCTTCATGATAGGATTTTTCAAAGATGTCAATATTATCAGAGAAAAAGGGAAGTATAATTTTAACTGTTATAATTGCACTATTCCAGCATGTATAAATAAGGAAGTGATCGATGATGATGTTGCATTCATGATAAGACAATGAAAATTTGCTATATTGTCTACCAAGGTAGAAGAATGGTATATGTCTCCTGCTGATGAGTTCTTAGAAAAAAATATTAAAGAGAATTAGGCAGAAGAGATGTGTTTGTTGTATTGTGTTTGGGATATTAAGCATTATGGCTGCCATTGTAGCAGCCACTTAGATGACTATTTCTGTACAATTAGGGAATAAGGAAAAAAATAGAAGCCAAATATATTCAAGAATTATCTGAAAATGTTACTAGAACATTGAAGGCTCAGGAGAGAATTAATAAGATGTTTATCATTTGATTAATGCATTACAAACCTCTGTAATAAACAATAACAATGTGTTTATAGATTTTCTGCTATTTGTGTTACTCTTTTAAAATATAACACTTCACTTATTCCATGGGATAATATAAAAGGTTTTTGAGTGGAATATGGTATAATTCCATAACTATGGATATGAATCAATTGCATAAAATTGTTAATGATATTGCATTGACATCTAGAATGGAAATGGACTCAGGTATTGATAATTTGTTTAACTTTGTTAATAGGTTTCATCCTTTTCATTTTATGAACCTATTAGTGAGTATGCTTCCTGGTATCTTTGCATTATTATCGATATTGTATATTATTTCCATTTGTCTTAAACATCTTTTGTCACTGGGACAAAACATAGATGTCCTAACACACCGCCAAAAGCTTCAGCATGCCTAAGAAGGAGGAATCTGTAGAGGGCCAGCCCCAGGGAGTGATATTCACATATCCTTGATGATCTTCATCAAAGATATGTATGGATTATTGCGCATTGTATGGATCCGTTGGCTCACTAGTGAACACTGACCTAGGATAATCTGACTCCAGGGATGGTTGTAAAAAGTTTCTTTGATAGAGAAGTATGCAGATTTCTAAGAACAAATATTGTAAATTTACCCAGGAAATTGTAAAACTGGGTCTCCTTTGACCGATCATTTCTGAGATAAGTTTTTGCTATAAAAAGTCTGAGTTTCCAAAAATAAAATTGGTAGATTTTCACTTCCTAACCTTTTGTCTTTGGATATGTTCGTCTACCCAACCTGACTGTCGGAAATTCCTGTCCAGACCCACACCAGAGCTATTGTGGGCAATAAGCTGCCTCCTGTATTTTCCACAAAAACAATAGAGAATTTATGCGCAGTAACCAATCTCTGTCACAAATTACCTTTGTGACTGGGACATCATTTAACTTCTCAGTTCTCTGGGGAATTATCTAAGACTGGGGGTTGCAGAGAAAATGCCAACCAAAATTGGTAAAGGGATTATCTTCATCTAGGAGATCCTTATAATAGTGAGCAAATCACTACTGTAAATAAAAATGTTACAAATTTTCATTACTCTCTCCTACTGATAATGGGTTTTTGTTTGTTCATTTTTTGTTTGTTTTTAACAACTATAAGGAACTTTAAAAACTATCCAGATCTGGATTTAAACCCAGAGGTAGAAGAGATGACTTTACATATCACTATTCACTGGATTTTCTCCTCAGAATTTTACAGTATGGTAATGAGTCATTGGTTCACATTTTATTTTTATTATAAGTATTAATTTCCTATTGAAAGCTTGAAGCACCAAGTTAACTTAAGTGTTTAGTATATGAACTTACATTAGTTTTCATGTACATTGAAGGGAGGTTTAACAGGTCATTTTTTGACAATTTGAGACAAATTTTGAATGATTAGATGTTCTATTTTCCTGCTTTAATATGAATAGAACTTTTGTTGTGATGGTTATTTTTCCTAAAGATGATCTCCATACATTGCTGTTCATGCATTTGAAGATTTGCTTTAAAACTGGCATTTCTAAATTTGAAAAATGAGAATAATAAATAAATTTAAATTATTTTAAAAGTCGAATTGATTTTACTCCCATGCTTCTGTCATGAAAATAGACTTTCAGATTATGGGATCTAGTGATTTACTAATATCAAACACATATAAAAGGAAGATTTAAAAAAAAAAACTAAAAATGCATCACACAAGGTTTTACACTTAAATATTCTGAAACCTCAATGAATTTAACTTTCCACAGAGGCAAATAATGGAATAAAATTCTCTGAGAAAATTCTATGCCTGAAATGATCACAATTTTTATTTTATAGGAAAATAAATATGAATGTAGCAAGATTTGGAGTGATTGTATCCCCTGTTACCAAAGAAAATTCATGAGTTTCTGGGAAAAGTTGACCCCCACAGAAAAAATCCTGGCCTTAGGAGAGTGAGGAAATCTTCCTAGAAGTTGTATGGGCCACAGATCACCAAGTCAGAAGATTGTTTGAGCAAGTTTGAGTACTTGAGCAGGTAACTACATGAACAGGTAACATAGGTTTATTTCCTAATGTTCTTGACAATGGAGGAGAAAGGGATTAATTGATTGAATTTGAATGGAAATGGTCAAATAAAAGCAAAGAAGGGAGATGAATGTTGGGGAGTCAAAATAAAATGGAGTGGATAGTAAAGAAGGTGCTGAGTAATATCAGGATCTTCCCTGGTCTTGTCTTCCTTTGATTACCAAGGCTGATTGTAGGATTTATTTGACCAATAAAATTAAGAATTCATATGATGACTAAGTGGCTCTTTCCCCTATCATGCTTTCCATCTGTGATGATGTTAGATTCAAATATTTCTGCTCTTCAGAGATATTTCCTTTTTGGTTTATTTAGTACCACAGTCAGTTAGAAAAGATGGATCCTAACTGCTCCTGGCTTTGTGTTTCAATACTTGTGAAAAGAGAAGAGAAAAAGGGGACCCTAAACAGCTTCTAGTTTAGAGAGATAAAAATATTTCCAGAAAGACCAGACCTTCTCTTTCAGTGGCAAGGACTCTGTTCTAGCCTGGGACTTGAGTCAATTGAGAAAAAAAATTGAGTGTTATATTTCATAAACTTTCCAAGTCAGGTAGCAAGACTCAGTGCCTGAATATAATGGAAGCTGACTAAGGAAATAAAAGGAAACATTTCCATCAGAGGCAAGTGGCTAAGACAAGTTTGCACACCTCATTCTACTTTCCCAACAGAGTCAAGAATGTGTCCTAGAGGAAGGGGTGGTGTGGCAGCTTATAGAAGGGAAAGTCATACACATGACTGCCTCTGAAAGAAGATGAAAAAAATTTAATTTTTCTATCCAAAAATGGGTTCTTCCAGTCAAGAGAGGGAGTAGCTAATTTTCTGCTTATCTAAACACCTCCAAGTTTTTATAACTGATTATATAATGAGAGACATAGGCAGTAAGAGAGTTCCAGAGAATTAATGATCTAGGAGAAAAATAAGACATAGATGCAGATAATTAAAACAAAAGTGTCTTTCATTCAACAATAAATATCCAAACACTCAAAAAACTTTCATTCATTATTCATTAAATAAATATTAGCAAAAATGGATGAAATACTATTAAACTCATCTTGCATTTTCAAAATAACTCTTTTATCTGCTAATATTCAAATTGCCTGGTGAGACTTGCACTTAGTTGCCTAGGATGTTATTCAGAAAATTATGCTCAAGTAACACAAGTAGCACCTTAAAAGTCAAATAACTAAGGCACATTTCAACATTACAACTTTTTTTCATAGCAATTGTGTGATATAGGTAAGGCAATTATTCTTGTCTCCATTCTCATCTCCAGAGAAGTAAATTAATTCAAACATATTAAAGCACTTGCCCATAGTTAACAATTAGAAATTAGAGTACTAAACAAGTAACAATCTGTTTGATTAAAAACAAAAATTCAAATTAAAACAACCTAAGGCAAAAGTATTTGACAATGTGATTAACATAAAATCTTCCTTCCTGGATAGGACAGGAGAAGGTTGAAATCCTAGCATAAATTTTTTTTTGAAGCGCACAGCTTAATTTTCTGTGGGTCCATCCAAATTTATTTTTCAAATTGTGACTGGTCATTTATTTTTTTCGTGGTACATTAGCCAAATCTCTTCTACCTACAAAAGCATTGCAAATTTTTAAATGACCACATCATGGCTTCTTACTTTGTTCAAGGAAAAAAATCATCTAAACCTCATTTCTCCTAAGATAACACACACACACTATGAAGTGAACCCCTTATAATCATCTCTTGCCACAATTGATTTTCGTTATAAAAAACATCATCTATAGCCCAAGAAGCATAACTAGTTTAATCAAAAGAAAGTTCTATTTATTCATCTTCTTTTGATTGTTTTCCAAAAAGATAATCTGTAGCATTTTCAATAAAGATTTTAGCCACCATAGATATTCTGAACCTTTTTTTTTTCCTTTTACTTAGTGCTTTTTAAAAAAATTATTGTTCACTTAAATCCAACTCTTTGTGACCCTACATGGGGTTTTCTTGGCAAAGATTTTAGAATGACTTGTCATTTTATATTGCCACAGAAATAGAACTATGATAGGAATTAAAATATTAAATTTATAAATACTCAAAATGGGATGATTTGTAAAAGGTGCTAACAATGATTGTTGATACATAATGCCTTCAGTTTAAAAAGTGCTTTGTACATATTACTTTACAAACATCCAACTCCAAGTCCTTCCATTCTTTTCTTGGTGCTTCTGGAGATCATCTATCTATCTAAATATATATATATATGGACTTATCTGCTATTTTGATTCTGCCACTTTATACAATTTTTCTACCTAAAATTCCAACATGTTTCTTAGTAATCAACCAGTTCACATGCATTTATTCAGTTCCTACTTACTATTTGCCAGTTTCAACAGAATGACCTATGAAACAAAAAAAATGACAATTCATGTGCTTGGGTTATCCTTCCTTCATTAAGGTATTATACTTCTCATAGGTTGTTATAGTAAAATAATCATTCAATTTCTTAGCATTTTTTCAGAGACATTAGATGGTTGTAAAGTATACCGTCAATCTTCAAAGAATTAAATGTCACTTCAAAAACAATGAAGAGCATATGGCAAGCATGAGTAGTTGGTAGCATGTTAACAATAAAGGTATGCACGGGACAAGTGATGAGACAAAAGGTATCTTAGAAAAGATTCACTGCTTAAAGAAAGGAAAAGTAGATATAAATATAAATATATATAGATATAGTACAGTTCTAAGATGATATATCAAATATGATATAAATGACAGCCCCCAGAACATTGCTTGAACTCCCTCTAAGGATATAAGGGAGAACAAAGATGAGAGTCACAAAAGATAAGAAAATATAGATGAATTTCTACAAATAACTTTAATTCTCTACAATAGGCATCAATTTATTTCTCTGAAGCTAATTTTCTTTATTTGTTCGTTGAAGATAAAATTGAATCTTATATAAGGTTGTCATCAGGATCAAGTGGCATAATATATGTGAAGTATTTTCCTATCTTAGAGCATGAAATGTTAGTCTCCTGAAGTCATTTGTTCCAAAAGCAAAAGCTCCTAAATTTGAATGCTCATTCAAGTTCTTTTTTCTGTCTTAGCTGTTCAGTCACTTTTGGTAGTGTTCTCTTCATGATCCCATTTACAGTTTTCTTGTCAGATACTGGAGTAGGTTGCCATATGCTTCTCCAACTCATTTTACAGGTGAGGTAATTAAGGCATAAAGGCGCACAGTTAGTTAATAAGTGTCTGAGTACAGATTTTTACTCATCAAGATGAGTCTTCCTATTTCCAAGCCAGAACCTATCCACTGAATTAGTTACCTTATTTCCTCATGTATAAGATGCACCTTAAATTGGTGGCCTGAAATTTGAAAAACAAAATTGTATTACATAAAGTTATTGAACTAAATTATTATTTATCATGAAATTCAAGAACCTTCTGCTCAGACAGAGCTTCCAGGCATCTTTTGGTCAAGTCTGGTGCATAGACACATTTTAATCCATTCCCTTTCATGAACCTGGAGCATACAATATGTTCTCCTTTGAAATCAGTCACTTCTTTTACATCAGCAACTCTTCTGGCCTCATACTGAGCCATGTTTGTAGACACAGGAATTCCACTGGCCCTTTGTTCTTCAACCTATCTCTTCAATTCCCTCTCGAAATCAGGCTTTTTGACTGCCTTGCCTCTCATGGCCTCCTTCTGCAGGGGTGTTTTCAGTAAGGGTTTCTTCTTCCCAAAGCCAGTCTCTTGAATTGTTTTCTCACTTGGAGGAGGACCTATGCTGTGATGTTTAGCAGCACGATTTCCATTCACTTTTGCAAACTGAATCACTTTTAGCTTAAATTCAGCACTATAAGAAAATCTTTTTTGAGTCATTTCTGGGCAGAACGTGAAAAACATAACCTAATATGCTGGCAATAAATGTGAAACAATGAGTGCAAAGATAACAAGTGTAAAAAAACAGGAAATGCAAATAAAAAATCTATAACCACTGTAAAAGATGCTCCCAGTTTTTGGATCCCAAATTTTCTGAAAAAAGGGTGAATCTTAAATTTGGGGAAATAGGGTAGCTATTCTTTTCCCAACTACAGCTAAAATAATTAGAGGTTTTTTTTTTTTTTAATGTTCTTAAATATGTGCTATCACTACAGCTGAAAAAATTAATATAATTGAAAGAGGAAGAGGACTTCTATTTAAGAAAATAGAAAACAAACATAAAAAGGGGAAAAAATGGAGTCAATAAAACCAGAGTCTGGCTTTAATCAAATATCTTTGTGTTGTCCACATACTCTCACCTCCAATGATAAAATTATTTCAGAATTTGTTTTTAATAAAGAGAGATGCTTCAGTTTCAGGGTATTCTAGAAAAACTCACTTAAATTAAAACGTCAAAAAAATTCTGTGATATTTTATTTATTTATATTTCCAACTACATGCAACAGTAGTTTCCAAATCTTTTTTTTTGCAAGGTTTGGAACTTATATTTTTCTCTATTCCCTTCCTTCACTCCCTTCTCCACCTGACAGAAAGCAATCTGATATAGGCTATACATGTATAAGCCATGCTAAACATTAATTATGCTGTGAAAGAATAATCAAATCAAACAGTAAAAATATTAGAGGGAAAAAATATTTAAAACACTTTTTTTAAAGATTGTAGATAGTAAATTGTGCATTTAAACTTCACAGTTCTTTGTCTGGATATGGATGCTATTTTCCATCACAAGTCTTTTAGAATTGTTTTTGTGGTATTCTGAAATGAACAAGTCCACCATAGTTGATCATCACCCCATATTTTTGTTAGTATGTACAATGCTCTTCTGGTTTTGCTCACTTTACTCAGTTCATGCAAGTCTTTCCAGGTTACTCTGAAATTCTATCCCTCATGATTTCTTATAGAATAGTGTTACATCCCATGTCAAAAAAATTCTTAGAAAAATATTTATAAGAATTGAGTATTTCCTTTCTCATCGAATAGTTAAAATGGGTTTTCAAGATGTTTTAATAAATAACTGCATCAGATATGCATGGGAACCAAAATACCTGTATTTCCCTTTGAACAAAAGAAATACCACTAATTTCTTTGAAATCCAAGTCTAAAATCTATATCATTTTAAGAAAAGAATTAGATAATGTATGAATTAAAAATTCCCAAGATAGAAAACTGCTACTGTCAGTAAAGATGCCCTATTATACTGATTTCAAATACTTTCAAAACTCTCTTCAAGTCCCCCTTTTCCTATTACTGTTGTAGGTAACTCCATTCTTCTGGTTTTTCAAGTTCACAACCTATCACATATCTCTTACTTCTCCACCACTCCTTATGTCCAATCAGTCAAGTCTGATTGATTCTAAATTGATAATATATGTCATAATTGTTTCCTCCTTTTCATTTTCACAGATATCATCTCACTTGGGACTCTCATCACTTCTTACCTGTACTATTACAACAGCCTCCTAAGAAATTTTCCAGCCTCTGATCTCTCAGCTCTCCAAACCAATCTCAATATAGTTCTGAAATTGATACTCCTAAAGGACAGGCCTGACAAGACATTTCCCTACTCAAGAAACTCCACAATGATTCCCTCTTTCCTCTAGTATAAATTGCTAATTCCTTATTTGTTTTTTTTTAATTCTATCTTTTTTCAGCCTAGCCTATTTTACAAGTTGATTGCATACTATTATTTCCCCAATCCATGCATATGCTCCATTCAAAATGGCAGGACCGCTGTACCCTGCACCCAAAACTACAACTGCTCTGATTCCTTGCACAAATTGTTCTACTGGACTGAAATATACTTTTGTTCTGTGTCAAGAATTTCTACTTTCTTTCATATCTCAGCTCAAGTAACACTTCTAAAACTTGCTAGAGACCTCTTGTTTCTGTGTGGATGCCTATCTCTTTCTCCATCTCTCTGTGTCTTTCTCTGTTTCCATCTTCCTCTGTCTCTCTCACTATCTCTCTCTCTCTCTCTCTCTCTCTCTCTCTCCCCTCCCCCTACCTAGGAATTTAGAGTTTAATGGGGAATGGAGAAAATGTGGAGGTATGTAACTAGAAAATTAGAGACAATATAAGTACTGTCATACATATGTGCATAGTTATACAATATACATATATATTCTTTAATTTTTAAGCTATGTGCCCATTCTCCATACCAGAACAGATCTTCCCCCAAAAAGAACCACTAAGGCCATCAAATTCATTTCTCTAATTCAACAAATGAGGAAGCTGGTAATAAACTAACAACTTTTCTAATATCACAAAGATATTTATAATTATTGTAGAATTCAAACCAGGGTCTTTTGACTTTATAACCAGTGCTTAAGCCACTATACAACATTTTACTTACCTCTATATGTCTTTTGACTCTTTTCCAAAAATCAAATATACTTTCAAAGATGAAATTTTAACAATACTAATAATAGTCAAAAGAATGTACTATCAACTCTGAAGGCAATTCCCAAAGAGGGATACATAAACCATCTGCTGAAATAGCAGCACATGTTTATATGATGCCATTCCAGCCAACACACTCTCCTGGCATCCCTGAAAAGTCAAAAGAATGAGAGAAAGGACCCCCAAGAATTTAGGTGAATCCCCTTTAACAGATTTATGGGAAGTCATAGACAAGAGTTGTATAAGATGTGCAAATGTACTTAGTTTGTGATCTGCATTATTGACAAAAATACCAAGTTTAAGGAGTTTATAGCTCCTTGTCAAGCTGCAGTATGGCTGGAGCAACTTGATCCCAAGGGAACTATTTTGAGGCAAAAATCTCCCAAGGGGATACATAGGTTCCTATGGCAATTAATGTCTATCAATTCATTACTTTATTGTCACACTAAATATATTTTTGATAAGTCACATAGTTTTCCTTTATATGTAAGCTGACTAAGCAAAGTTTTTTTTTAAAGGCAATGGGGTCAAGTGACTTGCCCAAGGTCACACAGTTAGGTAATTGTTAAGTGTCTGAGGCCAGATTTGAACTCAAGTACTCCTGACTCCAGGCCAGTGCACTATCCATTGTGCCATCTAGTTGTCCCCCCCAAAGTTTCTTTTAAGAGAATATGCACATGCAAATCTTAAATGCTATAAATTTTCTTCCCATTTTTTAGTCAATCCTTTTCAATTGTACATTTTATCCATTTTCAAATTCTCCACAACTAATTTTTTTTTAGATTTTTTTCAAGGCAATGAGGTTAAGTGGCTTGCCCGAGGCCACATAGCTAGGTAATTATTAAGTGTCTGAGGTCAGATTTGAACCCAGGTACTCTTGACTCCAAGGCTGGTGCTCTATTCACTGAGCCACCTAGCTGCACCTCCATAACTAAATTTATGCAGTAAAAATCCAAACTTTGAACAGTATTTTGGTACAGATCTGATTGATATTTAGTTAACCAAGAAAATAAAGGGTTAGACTATCTCATGGGATCATAAATTTAGAACTAGAAAAGACCTCAGAATTCTCCTAGTCTAATCCCCTCATTTTACAATTGAAAAATTCCAGGTTAAATGATTTCTCTATCTACACATTAGAGGCATAATTTGAACTCAGAGGCTTTGATTCCAGAATCAGTATTCTTTTGGTAGTCACTTTTCTGTCCTAATATCCTTTGAAATGTAATGTTTACCTCCTTAATTATAGTGCTACATTGCTGATTTTGAGCCAGACTGTCAACTCCAAATCTAGAATACCTTCATCATAGTTTTTGTTGTTATTGTTGCTTTGTTGTTTTTTTTTTTTTGCAAGGCAATGGGGTTGTGACTTGTTGATGGTCACACAGCTAGGTAATTATTGTCAAAGGCCACAAGTGAACTCAGGTGCTCCTGACTCCAGGGTCGGTACCCTATCCACTGTGCCATCTAGCTGCACCTCATCACAGTTTTTAGCATGTTCTCCTCAATCTTTCTTCTCTTCTTTTTGCACTATAAGCCCATTCTTACTATGTGGGCTTTTGAATTCCAAAATTTTCCCAGTTGCTGAAAATTTGGGGTCTAGTGTGATTTCACTGAGAATTCAGGCACTCTATGCATTGCTAATGACCTACAGTGAGATAAGGCAACCCAGCTTACTGGCTCCTATTAGGTTAGGGAAATTGTTCGTCACACATTACAAATAAACTCTGATCCAGTCAAGTCAGTCAATTTCCTAGAGGAAGCATTTGAAAAAATAATCCAGTTGCTACTCGAAGAATAGCTTGTCAATCACTGTATCTCAACTACCAACCTCTACCTCTTTCTAGTTAATCTCCTCTAATAACATCACAGAGAAAGGGTTAGGGAATCTCTGGCCTCTAAATGGATTTTTATTAATCCTCTGGGAAGATAGTTCTGTGGTCAACATAAGGTTAAACCCTTATAATAAAGCTTGAAAGAAAAAAAGTTTCTTTACCTGTGATGTAATAGGAGATAGAAACATCTTAAAGATATGTCAGATTTCCCCTCCCTTGATGTATCACTATTCCTTCACATGTCTGGCATTTATGGTTTCTTTCTTCACCTTTGCCAGAGCACCTACTGAGTTCCTTAGACTGAGAAGAGACTGCCTTTTAAGGTACAAAGTTATCATTCTGGTTAGTTTTCCACTGACCCTAAATTCTCACTAATCCCTGAGAAATGCAAAGCCTTTTGAAATGAGAACAATGGTAATTATATAGTGCTTTGAGGCTTACACAGAAAATATTTTCCTTCCATTTTGTAGTTGAGGAAACAAATTCAGAATGGTTATTTCTGCATGGTTACACAATTATTAAGTGTAAGAGATCAAATTCAAATTTAAACAACCCTCATTCTGTCTGATATTCCTTTTCCAATATCACAAATACATCTTTGGAAAAAAGCTATCTTCATCAATGCTATTATCATTTTTATATAGCATATTTAATTAATAAACATTGTTATATAATACCTCTTCCTTTATAGACAACTTTCACAATTTTTTAATTTTTTTTTGCAAGGCAATGAGGTTAAGTGACCTGTCCAGGGTCACACACCTAGATAATTATTAAGTATCTGAGGTCTAATTTGAACTCAGGTCTTCTGACTCTGGGGCTGGTGCTCTATCCACTGTGCAACCTAGTTTCCCCTATAGATTACCTTCATTACCATAACCCTTCAAGAAAGCTAAATATAATTTTGATCTTAATATTTTAATATTTCTTGCTTCATTGTATTATGGTCCAACCCCCCATAGAGTTTATGATGAGTTCTCAAAGCCCCAACATTTCCTATGAAGTTTTGAACAGAGGTCTAACAATATATTATATAAAGCTTACCTAAGTATAAAGAACTGATTATTGGAATGTTGCACCTTGAGTGAACAATTTTGCATGAACCCTTGTGAAGTATGAGTTAATAAAGGGAGTACCTCCACAACAGAAATCGCAAATACTTCTAAATCATGTTTTTCTTCCATTTCTTCTATTCCTCTTTATCTTCCCATCAAGCCTTAGCTCAGTTATTTTCACATTTCTAGAGGATGTGTTCCTTGCCAGAGATAGTATATATATATATATATATATACACATATATATATAAAGAAGAGCTTGTAAGAATGTATGTGTCACTTGAAAGTCTAATCAAAAGGATCTGTAAATTCAGTAAGATAGGGAAGAAAATAAAAATTTTATGGATATAAAACAAAGAAGATATTATGCAGAATAGCTGCAATGTGGAATGAAAAATTACATGAGACAATCAGAAATTTATAAAAGACAAAATCTAAGAAAGTCATGAGTAAAACCCATACCTTCAAATGTCTATTTAGGTATAAGAAAGAAACAAAGTAAATATGAAGTCCTTCTAAAAGAAGATAAATTAGAATGAATAGGTATTCCTGAGAAGTTCATTGGGTATACTTTTTTTCAAAATAAACAGTATAAATAAGAGGGTAGTGACTAATGGGGTAAATTGACAATATAAACTTTTGTGAAGAAATCCAAGAACTTGGGAGGAGCAGTAGGGTAGAGAGCATTTCGGTAGGGCTACTGGGAAGCAAAAACAGAATTGGGGCCATAAAGAAGAAACAATTGAGTTTAGCAAATAAATCAAATACTCAACAGAGAATAAGGATAAAGTAATGATAAAGGACTTCAATTATTCATAAATCTGCTAGACTTCAGTTTCTCTGAAAAAAGTACAACAGCAAAAACTTACTTGATTTACCTTTAATGATAATTTCATCTTTCAAAAGGAAGAACTGTTGATGGGAAATTGCACTATAGATTTAATTCTTTCCAATAAGGAAGAACTAGTTTCTTAGGTATAAATAATGGAAACTGTAAAAATGCATGATCATTTCTCATCAATTAAGATATCAGTCAGTCAAGAAACATTTATTAAGCACTTGCAATATGTCAGGCATTGTGCTAAGCAATGGGTATAGGAATAGAAAGCTTAAAATTGTGTGACTTGTATTCTAAATTTTGATATGAAATTTCAAGGGATTTGGAGAAAAGGGAACTAAGATCCCCATGAATTTAAAATCTAAAACTCAAGAGGAATAAGAAGCTCTCAAGAAAGATATTCTGTATACATTAGGAGGAGCAATTTTGATAAGGAGACAGAAAAAGAGTTATTCAAAGAGGCTTAAGAGAAATATAAGGAATTCATCTGTTAGATTTTTGTGATGGACATGAGAACAGGTTAGAAACAATGTATAGATAACTATGTTATGGTCATGAAATAGTAGAAGGAGTTCAGGCTGATGAAGCAGGTTAAGCATAAGATTGATAATTATTGCTATTATAATTATTATTATTATTATTATTATTATTGTTTCCCCTTATATTAAAAGAAAACCAAATGAAAGGGATGCTATCACATATACATATACATATATATATATATATATATATATGCACAAATGATAAATGGCAGGAACAAAAAGGAAGAGCTGTTAAATATTTATTTTGTTTCTTTTTTCTACCAAAGAAAATTATCCTTGGATTTAAAAAAAAAGAACAAGTATTGGCTAATAGAGAATTGATAGTCGAGATAAAGTGATAAACAGAGAACATTTATCTGTTAACTTTAGCATTAAGAAAAGAAAAATAAATTAAAGGAAATAAATAGGCAATGGAGAAACAAGATTGTTTCTCTTTGCAGATGATATGATGGTATACTTAGAGAACCCTAGAGAATGTACTAAAAAAACTACTTGAAATACTTATCAACTTTAACAAAGTTGCAGGATACAAAATAAACCCATATAAACAAACAACATTTCTATACATTATCAACAAAACCTAGCAACAAGAGATAGAAAGAAAAATTTAATTCAAAATGATTGTAGACAAAATAAAATATTTCAAAGTCTCCCTGCCAAGACAAACCCAAATAATACATGAAGGGAATTACAAAATGCTTTTCACACAAATCAAGTCAGATCTATACATATGGAAAAATATCAGTTGTTAATGAATAGACTGAACTTATATAATAAAAATTAGTCTACTGATTCAGTGCCATACCAATGAAACTACCGAAATTATTTAATAGAGCTTGAAAAAAATAATAAAATTTATGCAGAAGAACTGAAGTTCATGATTGTCAAAGGAATTAATGAAAAATATGCAAAAAGAAGTGGTGCAGTCATACAAGATGTAAAACTTTATTATAAAACAGCATTTAACAAAACTATTTGGAATTGGCTAAGAAATAGAGTGGGGGACCAGTAGAATAGGTTAGGATCATGGATATTAAATTACTTTACTAATCTACTGTTTGTTGAGACCATATAGGTTCTTGAGAAAAATTAGAATATAGTTCCAGAGCATAGTTCCAGAAAAAAATTAGAATATACTATAGCACAAACTAATCATTGACTATCATCTCACAACCTATACAAAGAAAAGGGTGAAGGGGTATATGATTTAGACATAAAGGGTGAAACCATATGCCATTTAGAAGAACACAGAATCATTTACCTGTCAGATCTATGGAGAGAAGTTGAATTTATAGCCAAAGAAGAGATAAAGAACATTATGTAATGCATAGTGGATAATTTTAGTTACATCAAATTGAAAATCTTTTGCACAAATAATATCAATACCACCAAAGTTAGAATGAAAACAGAAAGCTGGGAAACAATTTTTACAGTCAGTTCTTCTGATAAAGGCTTCATTTCTAAAATATAAGGAGAATTGAGTCAAGTTTAATAGAATACAGGTCATTTTCCAATAGAAAAAATGGTCAATTTTCAGATGAAGAAATTGAGACTATCTTATAGTCATATGAAAATGTACCAAGTCACTAGTAATTAAAGCAATGTAAATTAAAATAATTGAGGTATCCCTTCATATGTATCAGATTAGTTAATATAACACAAAAGGGAAGTGATAAAGGTTGGAGGGAATTTGGGAAAACTGGAATGGTAATGCACTGTTGCTACACTTGTAACTGATGCAAACATTGTGGAGTGCAATTTGTAACTATGTCCAAAAAAGGGCAATAAAACTGTGCATACCTTTGATTCAGCAATACCACTACTAGGACTGTATCCCAAAGAGATCATGAAAAAGAGGGAAAGACCCACATGTACAGGAATATCATAGCAACTATTTTTGTAGTAGCAAAGAATTGGAAATTGAGGGGATAACAATCAATCAGGGAACAGCTAAACAATTTGTAATATATGAATATAATTGAATATTATTGCACTACAAGAAAACATGAGTAGGCAGATCTCAGAAAAAACTAGAAAATTTACATAAACTGATGCTGAGTGAAGCGAGCAAAAGCAGGAAATGTACACCTTAACAGCAACATCATGTGATGATCAATTATGATAGACTTAATTTTTCTCAACAATACAGCAATCAGGGGGGCAGCTAGGTGGCATAGTGGATAAAGCACCTGCCCTGGAGTCAGGAGTACCTGGGTTCAAATCCGGTCTCAGACACTTAATAATTACCTAGCTTTGTGGCCTTGGGCAAGCCACTTAACCCCACTGCCTTGCAAAAACCTAAAAACAAAAACAAAAACAAACAATACAGCAATCAAAAGCAACTCTAAAAGACCTGCAATGAATAATACCATTCACAGTTAGGCAAAGAACCATGGAACTTAATGAAGATCAAATAATTTTCATCTTTTAAAATTTGGTTGTTTTTGTTTTTTTTCCTTTCTATGCTTTTCCTCGATTTTTCTTTCATGCCATCATTAATATGAATATATGTGAAACATGATCATACAGACATAACCTATATTAAGTTACTTGCTATCCTAGGGTCCTAGGGGGAGGGAAGTATGACAGGTAATTTTTTTAAATGGATGTCAAAAATTATCTTTACATGTAATTGGAAAAATAATAAAAAAGAGAAATACCCCCCCCAAGGGAGCATTTAGCTGTTCTCAATGAGTTAAGTCCCCTGCATATCCTTAGGTACCAAAAAAATTGACACTCAGTGAATAATTGTCAATGATCTTTGTAGGTAATTCATGACAGAGAGGATATAGCATTGAACTTGAAAGTAGGAAAATTTGAGTTCAAATTCAGTCATACACACTTACTAGCTGTTCATCCTTGGACAAGTAACTTAAGTTCTGCTTGCCTTAGTTCTCCTACTATAAAATGGAAATAATAACTGCATCCACTTCAAAGGGTTGCTGCAAGGATTACATAATGTAATACCTGAAGAGTGCCTAAGATACCTAACATTAAATTTCTGCTAATAGGTGCTATGTAAGTGCTTATTCCTTTCCCTTTTCCACCGAGATGAGGAGAGGCACTGCAAGATTTAACAAGGCTAATGGTATACTTTTTTTTAATAATAAAAGAAAATAGAGTCTAGAATGTTTTGGAGATAGTTATTCAACACAGAAAATAAAGCAGAAATTATAAAAAAATGAATATTACTTTATCACTAACAAATCTTACAAGAATAATCTCATTTTCTGTATTTTGTTACAATTACTAAATTGGTAAAGTAAAACAATACTATAAGTATTTTTTTAAATTGACCATTAGCAAGGTATTCATTGATGTTTCCATACTATTTTTTTGGGAAAATGGAAAAGACAGGGGGAAGGGGAAAATTCAATGTTAAAATCACGTGTACAAGTAGATAGAAAATATCAAAGCTTCAAGGAAAAAGAGAGGTAGGATCTGGCTAGATTAAAAGTCTTTTGAAAAAGATCTGGGAGGGGGCAGAGCCAAGATGGCAACAGGTGAAGAGTCTCTCTTAGGGGCTCTCTCTCTATAATATTTCAAAACTCATAAAATAATGATTCTAACTAAGTTTTCTAGATACAGAACCTACAGAGGGATCCAGTGAGGTTCTGTCCAACTCAAAGTAACCTGGAAAATAGTGGAAAGACTCCGCTCCATGGGGTTAGAGGCATGGCCCACCAGGGTGAAGGAACTTCAGTCTCCTAGAGGCAGCCCTAGGGCACTGGGAGTCAGCTCACAGAAGTGGGGGCAGTTTCCTGAACTACACACCAGGGAGCATCGGCAACATCTTGGAAGATCAGCAGGGGGGACCTCTGCCAGAGTGAGTCCATGAAGCCCAGCCTTCAGGGCACTCGTTGAGCAGAGGTGGCCACAGCAGCCCAGATCCAGGAAACAGTAGCAGGAGGAGTGGGTAAGCAGGAGCCACTCTCCCCCAACTGAGCCTTGAGTGCTCAGCGTACAAAAGGTAGGGGAGTGGAGAAAAACTTCTGAGATTTGTTGTCTGTCCCTGGCTGGGGCTCTGACCACATTGAGATCCTGATCACAGTCTAGGCCCCCCATAAAACAGCACCCCCCCCACCTCAATCCCGTAGTAGAGGGGTGAGTTTGTGGTCATTCACAGAACAAGACAGAAGATAAAGGCTCACAGGCTGAAATCTATGTTGTCGGGTGTCCCAATAATACTCAAAAGCTCAGGAACCACCCCAAAACCAGACACAGGCTGGAGAAATGAGTAACAGAGAAAAAAGGGGAACACTATTGAGAAATACATTGACTATGATCCCAGGAAGAATCAAAGTACTCAATCTGAAGATGAGGAAGTGCAAGCTCCTGCATCTAAAGACTCCAAGAAAAACGGAAATGGGCTCAGGCTATGACAGAGCTCAAAAAAGATTTTGAAAATCAAGTAAGGGAGACAGAAGAAAAATTGGGAAAAGAAATGAGAGAGATTAAGGGAAAATATGAAAAAGAAGTAAGCAGCTCCAAAAAAAAATGCTGACGAAAATCACATGTTAAAAACCAACATAGGTCAAATGGATAAAACAGTTCAAAAAGTTATTGAGGAGAAGAATGTTTTAAAAAGCAGAATTGGCCAGATGGGAAAAGAGATAAGAAAGCTCTCTGAGGGAAACAAATCCTTCAGATCTAGAATGGAGTTAAAGGAAGCTGCTGACTTTACAAGAAGTCAAGACAATACTTCAAAACCAAAAGAAGGAAAAATTAGAAGAAGATGTGAAACATCTCATTAAAAAAATAACTGATCTGGGAAACAGATTCAGGAAAGATAATTTAAAAATTATTGGGATAAAGAATGTGATCCACCCATGACAGAGCTGGTGGTGTTGGAACACAGACTGAAGCACATTTTTAATTTTTTATTATCATCATCATCATCATCATCATCATCACCCTCATTATTATTACTATCATTATTTTTTTTGCAGAGCAGTGGGGTTGGGGTGACTTGCCTGGGCTCACACAGCTGGGTGATTGTTGGGTGACTGGAGCCAGATTTGAGCTTGGGTGTGCTCTGTTCACTGCGCCACCTAGCTGCCCCTATTATTATTTTTTTAATTTTAATTTTAATTTTTTTCCCTTTCCTTTAATTTATTGCTCATGAGGGTCTATATTTTTTGGGTGAGGGGTATTATTTTTACTCTTAAACAAGAATATTTTAGTAATGTATAAAAAACACCATTTGTACAAAAAAAAGAAATATAAAAAAAGTAAAAGATCTGGGGATTTAAAAGGACTGATGAATCAGTAGTGCCATGTAGCAAACAAGAAAATCAATGCAATTTTAAGAAAGACTTTTAGCATAAGGAAGTCATAGTTCTAATATTTCCTGTCCTTGTCAAAAAAATCTCTGGTCATTTATGCTCACTCAATGACATTATGAGTATACATTTCAGAAAGGACAATAATTAACCAAAAAACCCATAGTGAATGTTAAACAAGATGGCAATTTTTTTGTGAATTATCTATAAATAACAAAGCTGTTTAGCCTAGAAAAGAAAAGACTAGGGGGAATGAGGACACTGACTTCAAGCATTTAAAGCAGGGATAGGCTAGAACTGCCAAGGTCAAAACCTAAAAATTAGCCTACTAGATTTGATCAAATATTTATTAAAATTCCTCAAGTCATGGAATTTTGAGTTCCACCTGTGGTTGTCTTATCAGCACCAGACACAATTTTGTGAGACCAATGGGTTGGAGGTTCCCCTCTTCTGAGTTAAAGGAATTGTCATCTGGAAAAGAGATTAGACATAGACCCTAAAGACAGAACCAGAAATAGTAGGTGGAAGCAATTAAGAGAATTAAATAATAACTATAATAACAAACCCCCCACAAATTTTAGTCTGTCAGGGAAATTTTTCTATCAGTTACTATTCAAGAGCTATCTCAAAAGGTATTAGGTTCACAATCATGTTAAGACCTCATCTATAAGTTTTGTCAGTTGTTAGCTAAATTGTACAATTAATTATCATTCAGATACGTTTTGGACTATTTAAGCAATTAAGTACCTTCCAAATTCTGAGAATATTATCTCTTCAAGTAAGCATCAGTCAAGAATGTTTTTTTCTTCCTTGTTACCTATAACTTTCTTGAGAGTAGAGGCTGATTTTTACCTATCTTCAATGTCCAGCAATAAAGACTGCCTCACAATAGGCACTTACTAAATTTGATGATTTTAATTGAATTTTTGTTTACCTTTTAAAAAGCATTCAAATATATATATATAGATATATATATGTATATGAAAAAGACTAAATTTATTTCATAGAACTATATACATTTAACTGTCTTCTTGTTTGATCATTTTTTGCAAATGTGTTAAGTGCTAACCCTTCTCATCCTACAAGAGCTCTCTGAGATTCCTTAAAGTCTCTAGAATGTCATTTTATCAACTTTAGGGAAGTATCAGAAGAAAACTTTTGAAGAAAAAAGGCCTTTGAGCTACAGTGGACTTTGAATCCCTTAAGAACTGGCTGAATTTTTTTCAACTTGCCTTCATAACTATTCACAGTCCCAAAGAGAAGTTGGTTTCCTGGTTTTTTATGTTTTCACAGGATTTCTGCCAAGTTATATACCACAGAAAAATAACATTGGTCAAAAACATTAGGATGTATTAAATTTATTCTTAACAAGAATTCTGAAATATTTAAATTTTAGAATTAGTTGTCAACGATAAAAGCATTTTGACAAAGAAAATTTCTGAGATCAAGATTAGAGCACATAAATATATATGTGTATACATATATATTGCTATGTATAATTATATATTTATGTATAAACACACACTATATATATACATATATATATATATGTGCTCACACACTTTGAGATTTATAGATATGTTTAAATTAGATGAAATAAAAAAGGAAGCATGGTTAAATGGAAAAACATTGAATTTAGAATCTGTGGAATAGCTATCGTTCTGAGTGACAGAGTTAAAAATGCTAAAACACTGTATTGGATGAAATTCAAAAAGGACAAGCATTTTAAAAACCCTTATACTTGAGTTGAAGAAATTAACTTGAAATTTCAGAATTTTCCACTAATAATCCTGGTACTAAGAGGGAGTATTTCAGAAAGGTTACTATTAGAGGTCTTGGGTTTAGGTTCTGTTTAGTTATCTACTAGCTGTCTTCCACAAGCAGGTCATTTGACGTATCCCCAGCACCCCCCTAAATTAATATCACAAATTCCATAGGAGTCATTGATCTGTGTCAGGTATGTATGGGGAATAGGAAGAAAATAATCATTGATGTAAACACCTCTTATGTGCCAGGCCTTGTAATAATAAGCACTGTACATATAATTACTTGATGTGATCCTGACAATAACCCTGGGAGATAGAAGCAGTAACTTTCCTCACTTTGTACCTGAGGTAGAGAGAGATTAAGTGATTTGTCCAGAATTATATAACTAGTAAGTTGAATTTGAATTCAGGAATTCCAGCAGCACTTAGCTAGCTGCCTCATTCCTGGAGCAAGTTTTTGCACTGGTAATTCTTGATGCAATGAAAGCATCAATTTGAACAGTGGGGAAAACAAATCCTACTATTCTACTGGAGATAAAAATTGCCTGGATACTGATGCTCAAAATATTTCAAAATTCAAAATTCAGAAAAGTTCAAACAGATTTATTCTTTGTTGCCATTATCTACTGTATGTATATATGTGTGCACATGTATATTTCTTAATCTAGAAGACTTCAAATATTTAATCAGTAACCAGATTACATTTATTTATTTCTATTAATAAGGACTATGGAAAAAACTATTTTAAATATTATCATCCCCCTCAATATTTTTAAAGGAACAATCAAATTATTCCCCAATTATTTCTGGAACCGTTTTTTGATTAAAAACTAGTAGATGCTATACTTAATAGTATTATAGATCTAGAACTGGACAGGACCTCTCAGTCTGCTTCCTAATGTAGAATTATATATCTCCAAGCAAAAGTTACATGAAAGGGAGTTTTAATAGTGCATACTTTAATAAAAAACTAACTCTCTTACCTTAAATAGTCATATCTTAAATAACCAATATAGCTCAAATAGCCATGTTCAAGTCTGGATATTGATAAGAGTTTGAGTTATTCAAGCTAACAAGTTATATAAGGTGTCCCAAAAGCTGTTCCTAAAATCCTTTTGAATACCTTATTTATTTCTCTTAAAAAATATTACAGAATCAGAGTATTTTAAGGTCTGGAAGTGACCTGAGATACTATTTCTATCATTCCCTAAGTTTACTAATGAGGAAACTGAGGAACAGGAAAATATTTGAATACATGACAAACCTATCCTTTAACAAAAGACGTGTTAAACTCAAATATAAAAACTAATAGAATAGAACTTAACAGTAAGTTAAGTGTTTTAAGAATTTATTAAATGATTATCCTATACCAGTCACGTTTCAAAGCACTTGGAATACCAAAACAAGAGTGGAAAATAGCCCATGCCCTTGAGGAGCTTACACTCTACTATAGCAAAGAAACTTTAAAATAGCCAAGCACATTCAAAATACAAGGTATCCCAAAAGTCATCCTCTATTTAAAAGAATTAGTATAAGGTAATCTCAGAAGGAAGTTTCTAGAAGCTTGGGTAATCAGAAAAGTCTTCAGCAGAAAATGAAACTCGATCTGCCTTTTAAGGAGAAACCCAAATAAGTAGAATAAGACAAATAAACCTGCCCCGCCCCCACTGGCCATCCCCACTTCCCAAAACCTAAGAGACAGAGGTGAAGGAAAGCATTCCAGGAAGAGCAACATCCAATCCAAAACCAGGAGTAAAATACTTATTTAGAAAAAAAAAAAAAAAAAAAAAAAATATATATATATATATATATATATATATATATATATATATACATAACAAGGCATGGAGAAAAAAAATATGAAAGAGAAAACTACCTACAAGAAGATTATGAGCTAATAAGGAATACACAATCTGACTACCAATATACTGGGAAATGAAAACAATAAGAAACCAAACTTCATCTATTTGAGACTTTTTTTAAAGTCCCATTGGGTTTTTTTTAGGGGTTTTTTTAGGTTTTTTGCAAATGGGGTTACATGGCTTGCCCAAGGCTACACAGCTAAGTAATTATTAAGTGTCTGAGACTGGATTTGAACCCAGGTACTCCTGACTCCAAGGCCGGTGCTTTATCCACTATGCCACCTAGCCGCCCTAAAGTCCCATTGTTTCAGTTACTTTACTCCTGGATATTAATAAACATCTTTACTAAAGTCATTGTACTGAAATCTAATACACTCCAGTTCCTCAATTTTTGTGACAATTCTCCAGCCATGTCTTACATTATTCATTAGTATCATTCTGATTTATTCTATGTCTGTCAAAATCTTTCCATGATCATATAGAAAAACTTGGCCTCCTTCTCTATTACTTTTAGTGGGTGAAATTTCTCTATTCATTATTTATTCCCTCATATTCTACCAATTTCTGGATGATACTTATGGAGAATTCATTACCCCTCCTACCCAGCTGTGAATAAACCACTTCTCTGTCTCTGTCTGTCTATCTCTGTCTCTCCTAATAAATTAGCTTTTTTTTCTATGGTTCCTCTCTCAGGTCCACATCCCTGTGGCAGGAAAGAATATCATAGTTATCATTTTTATGGAAGTCAAGTAGATATTTATTATGTCTGTGACTTTATTTGCTAAAATATGAATTGGAAAAGGTAATGAATTTGGGAAGGAAGAATATTCTTTAAACCTTTAGGTAATACTGAAGAGCAATGTTGATGGAATGCATTTTTTCCCCATTGCTGTTTTTTTTTTCTATTAGATAATTTGTAGGCTTCTCTTTCAAAATAAGACATCTTCTTTGTACTTAGATGGTACTGCTGCCTTATCTCTATCAAAATGGATTTCTCCCTCTGAGTTATCAAATAAGACATTTGTGAAAGAGTACACAGTGTCTCTTTATAATGCTCACAACTCCACTGAGAATTTTCCCAGAACTCATCTCACTTTCCCTAAAGGGAAATCACTAAGGAGACCATTCTTTTAATCTTATCTTTCCCCTTAGGTAAGACTACAAAGAGGTCATCAGTTCAACTCTTACCTGGAGAATATGCGGTTCTACAACATTCCCAACAAGCAGTCATTCAGTCTCCACTTAAAAAACTTTCATGGTGAGGAATTCACAACATTCTTAAACAGTTAGGTATATTAGTAGATAGAAAATCAAACTTGAAGTCAGAAAGACCTTAATTTAAATCCAGCCCCAGAAGCTTGCCAAGCTCTGCAAGTCAACTCTGTGCCTCAGTTTTCTGATCTCTAAAATGAAGACAATAATAGCACCTACCTGTCATAACTATTGCGAGAATGAAGTAAAATGATGATTATAAGGTTCTAAGCATACTTCCTAGGATATAATAAACACTGTCTAAAGATTAGTTAGATACTACTATTATTATTTCTAAGACAGTTCATTTCAATGGAAATCATGGAAACTTTTTTAAAATTTTATTTATTTAAGGCAATGGGGTTAAGTGACTTGCCCAAGGTCATATGGCTAGGCAATTATTAAGTGTCTGAAGCTGGATTTGACCCCAGGTCCACCTGACTCTAGAGCCAGTATTCTATCCACTGCACCACCTAGCTGTACCTAATCATGCAAACTTTAAGGAAGATACTGATATTATGTGCCTAGAAAAGTACCCTGAAAGCAATAAGTGCTTAATAAATATTTTTGAAGTAATCACCATCATCAGAAATTCAGTCAACAAGTCCAGTCAATCATCAAATATTAAACATACTGTCCAAGTTCAAATCAAACAACCTCCTCATTCTAATCCTCTCTTATCCTCATGTAAAAAGTCAAGAATATCATGGATAATTTTATATAGGCCTTATAATGTAACTTCCTCCTTTCTTTGCAGAGATAGGAGATTAGGGATTTGTAACTTCACATATGTTCAGTTGATTTGCAGTTTGATTTTACTGAATTACTTTTTTCCATTTCTTTTTTGTTCTTTATTTCAAGAGAATATACCATTGTGTGGATGGAGCATGTTGAGAAAAGAAATGGAATACAGAAAACATTTTAACTTTTTGATATTACTTCATATCTTTAAATATTTTAATGATATTTTTAATTGTCTTAAATATTTTCCTGCATTCTTCCCTGTCCCAGTGATAATTCCATATAACAAAAGACATTTTTAAAAGAAATGATAAGGAGGGGGAAAATTCAGAAAACCAGATCAATACATTAAAAACAAACAATAGTGTTTCACATCTTTGTGAAGGGGAAGAAGGAGGCATTTTTTTCATAGTTCTTCTTTGAGGTCAAATTGGCTCTTTTAAATTTTGCAATATTCATTTGTTATCATTTTTATTTTCATTTATATTGTTTAAATCAAGGTGAATATTGCTTTCCTGGCTCTGCTAACTTTGTATCAGTTCACCAAAATCTTTTGACGTGTTCTGTATTCATCATGATTGTTGTTTCTTTCATAGCAGTGAGCCATTTATGTAAGTTCCACTTCCATTTATTTAGCCATTCTCCAAGTGATGGACATCTCATTTGTGTCCATTCCTTGAAGACATACATACACATAAAAGTTCTATTATAAAAATTTTTGAATATATTGGGCCTTTAAAAAAAATCAGTGATCTCCTTGGAGTTTGAAATTGACTTTTAAATTCTTGCTACTTTTCCTGTTTTACCATCAGGAATTAATTCATGAGGCAATGTGGTATAATGGAAAGAACATTAGATTTTAGAATAATGAGAATTGAATGGAAATTCCAGTTTTTATACTTATCATCTCTATGATCCCAGATAAATTGTTTCATTTTTCTGTAAATCAGTTTCCTCATTCTGAAAATGAGAGAGTTGGACTATATAACCTTTAAAAGTCCCCTAACTATAGACATATGGTTCTTTGGCTATAATGGCCTCATTCTGAATTTCATGAATCCTCCAACAAGCAGTCTCACAGTACATTAAACATCTCATAGTTCTTCAAATCTCTTATCATAAAATAAGAAGGCTCTGACTCAGAGTAAATGACTTTACCAAGGTCATATTGGTAGTTAGCAGTAGGACAAAGATTCAAATTCACATCAAATTTAGTATACTTGGCACTGTCAAATCACTTTTCCACACCTCTAAAAAAATTTAAAAATATTTTAAGAAAGGGAATACAGGTACTTTTGAAATGACAATAACTTGATAATTGAAGAAGTGGAAGCTTGTCTATATATTTTGAAAAATAAATGGAAAGATGTGAGGAACCACAAAATACCTATATTTGTACTTGATCAGTGTATACTATGGAAACAATGTAAAGACTGACAAATTGCCTTCTGTGGAGGTTGAGGGTAGGAAAGTAAGATCAGGGGAAAAATTGTAAAATTCAAAATAAATAAAATCTTTATAAAAAAAAGAATCACAAGTTCCATTATAGTTATATATAAGGAGACATACATTTAGCTTCGTCTTAAGAGCCTGATCTTGGCTCTTAAAAAAATCACAAGAGGTGCTTTGAAACAGGGGCACTGGGAAAGATGTATCTAAGTGAGTAATACTGTTCTTACAAAATTCTGGGAAAAGGGGAGTGGTCATGGTCTTAACACAGTGACTGTTACAAATTAAGAAATATGTACTGATTGGATGATTTGAGATAATGTGCTTGCTATAATCAAGAGACAACATGCATAATGCAGACAATAAGTACCTTGCTGTAGCCAAGGTAGAAAGAATTTTCAAAGCTATTGACTAAATTTTGGAAGAGAGGACCCACTAATTCCCATGATAGTCTATTTCACTTTTAATACCTCTAATTCTTGGGATTTTTTGGCATGAAATTAATCCAAAATCCAACTCTCTACAATTCTGAATTATTACTCTTTGCACTAGGCTTAGGAGACAAGCAGAACAAGGGTAACAGTTCTTCCACATAGAAACTTTAAAATGCTTGAAAATGCTATAAAAGGGTTCTTAAATTTAATTTAGGTCAATTATAATCTGGGTAGTTAAGTAGCAAAATGGACAGAACACTGGGCCTAGACTGAGGAAGGCTCATCTTCCTTACTTAAAATCTGGTCTCAGATATTTAGTACCCTAAGTATGGCACTTAACCCTGTTTGCCTCAGTTTCTTCATCTTTAAAATAACCTGAAGAAGGAAAGAGAAAGGTACTCTAATATCTTTGACAAGAAAATCCAAAATGAAATCACAAAGAGTTGGACACAAGTGAAAAATGACTGAACAATGGACCAATTATCCCAGTTTCTTCAGATTCATTCAAATTATAATAAACTTATTTATATCCTATGTGAAGTAAGAGTACTGGTCAAGGTCACGACTAAATAAATGTTTCAATCACTCATTCTTAAAATATTCCCAGATCTCATACCAAAAATGACTAATTGGCAAACATGTTTATCAAAACTATATATGTACAGTGACAACCTGACTGTTCGCCACTGAAGGGAGGGTAGAAGGAAATTTTGTAACTTAAAAATATACAAGTGCATATGGATGAAAAGAAATACATAAAAAACAGCAAAAAAATGTTCCCAGATCTGAGCAAAAAGTTCTATAGAAGTGCATTGACCACTGCAAAAAATAAGGCAAAAAGAAAACATGACTGTGGGAATTTTGGTGGTACAAGGTGGCATATATATCAGCAGAAGTATTGATCATGACTCTGATACTTGATAGAAATAAAACTAATAAGAATTCTTAAACTCCTCATACTCCCAAGCCCAGCCTTCATTTGGCCTATTCAGTCACATTTCTTCTAAGGCCCAGAAGGAACACAGAATAAAAACACCCATGCTCCACACACATATGCATCTGTCTTCACATTCACACACATATACATGCACACATGTATGTATGTACACATTTATTTCTTTAAAACTACCAAGCATTACCTCAATAAGGAACTTGGAAGTAACAACTTTATTTCTTCAACAGATTGGTTTCTCCTATAAATATTTTCTTTGGATTGTTGCCTGAGTAGGAGATGTGCATACATCAATAGGAGAGAAAGCCCTTACTGTGAAGGCAGTAACAGCTGGAGTGATCAAAAATAAACTTTAAAACAGAGAAAAAGGCATCTTCAAATACATTCAGTTACACAACAGATTTTAAATGATTTATTATATAAATGGTGTTCTCTAAGTCAGTACACTATGTAGATAAATATTTATCTAATAAGTTGGTAAGGTACCTTAGAGAAAATAAAATGTTTAAACAAAGAACTAAATTTGAACTTAAGTTAAAACTGTTTAAGTCTGCAAAGGAAGAGTGAATTAGAGAGAGAATGAGGGATAGAGAGAAAGGAAAGGAAATAGGAAAGACAAATGCAGGGAAGGAAGATAGGGAAGAAATAAGAGAACAAGAAAGTCAAAAAAAGAGAAGGGACAGACAGAGACAAAGGAGAGAGAGACAGACAGACAGACAGAAAGAGAGACAGAGAGACAGAGTGATAGAGACAGAGAGACAGAGACAGAGAGAAGAAATGAAAGGAAAGATCTTTCCACCACAACATTTCATATTTTTAGACTTTGGCTAACTCCTAAGATCTCATGCTACTTTCTATTGCTAAAGCACAGAAAACAGAACAAAAGCCACCACTGCCAGTCAGTCCCCATTACCAATAATTGTAAAGTATATTATGATGCAAAATCCAGACCTACCCAGGCATTCAACAAATGCATTGAGGTTGTAGTCCTATTTTAATAAACAAGAAGTATGCCAAGTAAGTACAAAGTCTGAGCATGTTTATGTTCTAAACTTCAGAGAGAAATTGTGATTTTCAAGGTCTGTTGGCAGGAGACATCTGTTATCACCATCTGTGCAGGAATTCAAAATAAAAAATAACAGTGTGCATCTTCTTGTCAGTGGCTTACCAAAATAAGAATTTAAAACCATCAATTTCTTACTTAAGGCACAGAAAGATTTAAGGCAGTCACATAATATTAAATCTGGAAAAGACATTTAGAGACACCTAATCCAACGCCCCCATTTTAGTAACATTATTTTAAGTCATGCAATAATATCTTCATAGGGCCTAATTGATACAAGTCACCTCAGTTTTTTAACTTTTAATCTCATCACAAGAAGAGTATAGCTAGTTGCACATCTGAGGAACTATCTCCTTAAAATTCTCCTTATCTTCAGCCTTCATGGTTCTGCTTTATTCTCAGTCCCCTTTGGTTACTATTCCTTCTATTTCTCCTCTTCTATTATGCTCCTGTTCTTCTTGTCTCCTTAAGGTGAGTGTATCTTCTGCTCTCAATCATTTATAAATTCCTTCTCTCCCCACTCCTTCCCTATTCTTTTCTTCTACCTCCAACAGTTAATCTATTTACATGACTGTTTAGGAGATCACTAAATCTAAATCTTTAGCCCTGACCTCCTTCTAGAGCTAACTGCCTACCTATTTCCATCTGGATTTCCCATCAATTCACCAAATGCATTATATCCAAAACAAAATTCGTTCCACCAAAGATCAATTTCCACTCCTAATTGCTCTTGTTCTCTTATACCTGCTGCCATTCTGATATTTACCAAGCTCATCATTAAGGAAGCTTCAATGCCTCCCTCTACTTTATCTTCATCCCCATGTCCAGGCACCAAGTCCAATAGGTCTTTCCCTTACAATGCTTCATGCATTTGTACTTTTCATTCCATTACCACTTCTACCATCAAAGATCAGATCTTCATATTATCTATTTTTGCTAAAAAAGAAAATAAAATCCAGGGGGCAGCTAGGTGGTGCAATAGATAGAGCACTGGCCCTGGAGTCAGGAGGACCTAAGTTCAAATTCAGTCACAGACACTTAATGGTTACCTAACTGTGTGGTCTTGGGCAAGTCACTTAACTCCACTGCCTTGCAAAAAACAAAAGAAAAAGAAAAAGAAAAAAAAAAACCCAAGTTCAGTTTTGGTCTCAGACACTTCAGAGTTAGCTGTGCAACTCTGAAAAGTCACTTAATTTGTGTCTGCTTCTGTTTTCTCAACTCTAAGATGCAGATAATAGCAAGTATAATAGAAGGTTGTCATGAAACTAAAAGATTTTTATAAAACAGGTTTTAGCATATAATAGACATTGAATAAATATTTGTGTCCTTTTCCAAACTCTATTCCAAACTCTATCATCTAGCCTAAAAAATATGGCTAATAAAATGTCATCATAAGCTAAAATTATTTCATTTCTATCCTTAGAGCAGCCAAGTAATATAGTGGATAGAGTGCTGGACCTAGAATCATGAAGACTAATTTCATGAATTCAAATCTGGACTCACTTTTAAAGAATGATAAATATAATATAAACTCTGTCCTTAAAGCAATATACTCTCTTGGAGAGTGGGGGAAATATGTTAGGAGCAGCTGCAACATATATATCAATAAATATGTCCCAGAGAAGAATATGAAAGAAGCAAAGTTAAGATGCAGATAAAGTACTTTAATAACTTTTGAGGAGATAGGAAAAGATAATTTTTAGCTAAGGAGTGAGGACTGAGGAACAGAGAAGCCTTCATAGAGAAGGTGGTCAAATCGAGTTGTACCTTCTAGGAAGAGAAGGAAAATAGGAAGATGTGAAGAAGGAAGAACATTCCTGGCATGAAGAACAATCTGTGCAAATGTAAAGGCATAGGAGATGTCAGGTCAGTATTGTTATAGTCTAAATGGGTAAGATTTACAAAATGCCAAAGAAAATAATGTGAAATAAAATTCAAAATTCAAAGATCAGGATGACTGGCAATGACTTTGGCATTTTCAATGTCTGACTCTCACCATTTCAAAGCACCTTCTTCATCTACCTTCATGGAATTTATTCATTCATTGGAATAAATTGTTACCATCTGCCCATTCCATGGGGGAAGTCCTAACATGCTTAGAGTATATATCTCCCTAACTCACTAGGCTTAAGGCCTGTCAGTTACTCTTAACCTAGTTTAGTACATCTGCCAAGGTGATTGGAAGATTCTTCACACAGTTTCTTGGAGTCACAGGTGAGAGTTAGATGACACGATGGAAGCAAAGATGGATAAGACACCCTGAAAAGGGCTCAGCAAGCCGCACTAGTGGTGCTATCGCTCCATGAACACTATATATACCACTCTGAAAGTCACAGGTGAGTTTGGTGACAGATGGACACCAATAGTGGATGAGCACCTTGGAAAACTGTTAAATACTGCATAAATATAAAAAAGAATTCTATATTGAACAAATAAAAGGTTATTTATGACCTTTGGAATTTGCATTTCTAAAGAATCATAGTGATATAAGGTGGATTGTGAATGGTTTTGAACAAAATGAGAAAAGAGAAAATATTCTTCAAAGTCATTTTTGCTAAAAGTAGAACAATGAATAAGCTCTTAATTAAGCAGTTAGTTGGCAAAGTGAATAGAGTCAAGAAAATCCAAAGTCAAATTCTAGATGTAAAATCTAGTGATTATTAGCTGTTTAATCCCAGCTAAGTGATTTAACTTCCCTCTGCCTCAGTTTACTGTTCTTCATAATGGAGATAATAATAATACCTAACATTAGTGTGGTTTCAAGGGTCAAATGAGATGATATGGACAAAACACTTCTAATATTTTAAATTTGCTGACAAAAAATAAATTTATCATAGCTCTATCAGTGAAGTCCTATATAAATACTAGCTATTTTTATTATTAACTTGCCTCATTGATAATTGCATGTCTCAGAAAATGATGATTGAAAATGTTAGGCCTGATAGGAAAAAAAACCACCACATCACCTGAAAATTGGTAACAAGAAAGGAAAGAAATATCTTACAAGATCAAACATCTGGGGGCGGCTAGGTGGCATAGTGGACAGAGCACTGGCCCTGGAGACAGGAGTATGTGAGTTTAAATCCGGCCTCAGACACTTAATAATTACCTAGCTGTGTAGCCTTGGGCAAGCCACTTTACCCCATTGCCTTACAAAAAAAACTAAAAAAGATCAAACATCTGTGATCTTTCAGTAAAGTAAAAAATTTTGAAGCTCTCAGAAAATATTGAAATGAGCTAGTGCCTTCCCTCTGTTGATTATTTCCAATTTATCTTTGGTACTGTAACTTGTTTGTTTGTGTATAATGGTTTTCATGTCTCCCCCATTGAACCCTAAGCTCTCTAAGAAGGAAGACTGTGTTTTGCTCCATTCCTTTCTTTCCAGACATCTTAAAATTTTATTTTCATTCATATATCCTATGATCCACTGACACTGACCTATTTTGCTTTTCCTCACTTATGACACTGACTCTCCAAATTCTGACATTTTCACTGACTTACCCCCAAGTCTTCAACTCTCTTTGTCCTCATTTATGACACATGCCATCCTGATCTTTTACAACCCAGGTAAATCCCACCAAATATAGGGAGCCTTTCTCAGTTTCCTTTTATACTAGTGCCTTCCCTCTCTGTTGCTTATCACCTGATTTATTTTGTATATAACTAATTTATACAGGGTTGTTTGCATGCCATCTTGCCCATGAGAAAAACTATGAGTGTCTTGAGGGCAAGAACTATCTTGTACTTTTCTCTGTGGGTCTAGAATTTAGGAAGGTGCTTAGAAGATAGTAGGCATTAAATGAATTCTTATCAGCTGTCTGAGGAAACTAGCAACTGGGTATGGTGACACACACCTAGAGTCTCTGCTACTTGTGAGGTTGATGGAATGATTGAAATGAGGTGTTCTGAGAGGCAGCAGAGAGGGCTGAAGTCAAAATAGAGAACTTCCCCTTCCCCCCCCACCTAAAAGTCATCAGGTTGCCTAAAGAAACAGAGGGGAAAAACAGAACAGGCTAAAGCTTCTGTGACAATTGATAATAAGTTTGGACCAATATTTCTAACAAACTTATGCCTAAAGTGTAAAAAAAATAAAAAAAATAAAAAATCACAAAGGAAGGGGAAAATATAAATGGGGAAAGTGTTAGCTTTGTATGATATGGCAGCCTGGAACCAGGAAAACTCAAGTACAACTATAGGCTCAGACATTTACTAGCTGGATGACTCTTGCCAAATCTTAATCTCTGTCTGCTTTAGTTTCCCCCTATGTAAAATGGAGATAATAATAGCATCCAAGGAAGAGAGAAAAGGGGTCTCAATAGAACTCCCAAAACTGGAAGCCACTTGCAACTCCATATGGAGAGGGTGGGTGTGGATCTGAGTTAATTTTCTCTCAGTGAGTTTTATATTTGTCTATGTACACTTGATTTTTTACACACCAGTACTGCAAGATAACCAGGTCAGAGATCTAAAACTAAAAGATACCTTAGAGTCCAGGTAGGCCAACCCTGATCATAAGCATCAGAATAGGATTCCAATCCAAATCTCCTGACTTCATAAGCAATATACTTTTCATCCTACTACAGTTTCCTGGGATTATGATCCCTTTATTCTGTCTCTAATACTACCACCAGAGAGGTTATATAGAAATAGAAACTAGTTTTTAAATGGCCTTTTACTAACATTAAGAGATAAAGTAGGGGCAGCTAGGTGGTGCTGTGAATAGAGCACTGACCTTGGAGTCAGGAGTACCTGGGTTCAAATTTGACCTCAAACACTTAATAATTACCTAGCCATGTGGCCTTGGACAAGCCACTTAACCCCATTGCCTTGAAAAAAATCTAAAAGAGAGAGAGAGAGAGAGAGAGAGAGAGAGAGATAAAGTGCAATTGTATAGTTTGAGACTTATAGAACCATTGTTATAAAGCTCCTCCTCCCCTAATTTATGCTAAGATCCCTTTTTTCTCATCTTAAAGATCAGTATGCTATAGTTGTTCAAATTTGACACTGAGTTGGGCGGCTAGGTAGCATAATGGATAAAGCACCAACCCTGGAGTCAGGAGTAGCTGGGTTCAAATCCAGTCTCAGACACTTAATAATTACCTAGCTGTGTGGCCTTGGGCAAGCCACTTAACCCCATTTGCCTTACAAAAACCTAAAAAACAATTGACACCGAATTGAGAAAATTTGTCTCTGATAGTTAATAGATATTTGTCCATGGATAAACACCTATAGATTTAGATTCCCTAAGTCATATATAAACATCCAAGTTATATATGGATGACAATCTGTACAAAAGTTCATGTGCTTGACCTATGAAAACAATAAAAAATTAAATAAAATGAAATTATAAATGAACCAAGAATAAAAGAAAAGATGTAAGAAGGCATTTCCCCTCACTTCTTTGCAGAAGTAAAGAATTATAGATGCAAAATATTGTATATCAGATTTTTCCATATATTGATTAATATTGCCAAACTTTTTCCTTCATTTCCATTCTTTGTTATAGGGGATGATTATCTGGAACAGAGAAATGTAAGTGATTCAAAAATATCAAGATCTTTTTTTAACAAAGAAAAAATGCTAATGTTCCTGGACAAAACTAGTCACTATTCTCTTTATTTTGTCCCCAAAACTCTTGATGTAAACGATCTCATTTGATCCTGACAACAACCCTGTGAGGATTATTATCATCATCATTATCATAATCATTCCCATATTGTAGATGAGGAAAATAAAACTGAGGTTTTTTTGAATGTTTTGCCCCAGGTCATACAACTTCTACATGTCTGAGACGGGAAATGGCTCAGATCCTATTGAATAGAAGTCTAGCACTCTCCCTATTGTGCTACCTGGCATGTTGCTGTTTCTAAATTAATAGAATATGGCCTTGATGCTAAGAAGAGTCATCTTGACTAGGGAATAGTCTTTTTGTGTGCTTTGTTAGATAGATAGTTTAGTTTGAACAAAACTCCAATTTTCATGAAATAGACTTCTGGGCCATTTCTTGCTCTGATTCCCATGAACTTCTATGATGTGATGTTTCAGAGTTACCTTTAGTCTACATAGCAAGACTCCTACTAATCTACCACAATAGAAAACCTCCACCCCTTTTCCCAGGGGACTGTTATACTCCAGTACCCTTCTCTAGAGAAGATGAAATCTTACAAGACAAAATGAGCACATCAACCAATCATATACCTCATATACAATTTCTAACTAGCAGAATAGTTATTTTTCCTAAGTTCATGTCAAAAACTGTACAAAAACAACATGATTTGAAAGAGATATAAAATACTTTTCAAAAAAGGAATTCTTACTATACAAAAAATCTCAATTCTATATCTAGTGTAAGATAAAAAGTAAGTTTTTAGAATAAAACAAACGTAATGGAGTGGATGCCACTGGTCAAGCTTCAGTGAGAAGCTTTAAATTTTTGTTTTACAATTTAAAAAAATTAGAACAATTGCCTTTTTAGGCTTATAATTCATATTTTATATCCACTTTTTAAATTTTAGGATCTTAATTCTCTCTTTCCAGTCTTCCACCTACCTATTATACATGGGATTGGCTTTAACTCTTTAAAAAATAGAGATAACATTATCAAAACACCTTGCTCAATATAAATGAATTTTATAAATATATTGGATTATGTTTCTTCCAACCAGCAAGATTTTAAAATCCCAATTGTAAGGCATTTTACAACCAGGGACATTTCAAATCTTTCACCTATCACTTATTCCCTACAAGAGATTAGAGAAGTCACTTTGTTTCTCTCTGAGCCTCATCTTCTTCATCTGTAAAATTAAGACAAACGATGTTAAGATCTATTACATTTCAAATCCGTGATTCTGTAATTCAAAATGGGACTGTTCAGTCACAGATTGGCAGCTAAAAGCTGCCCAAATACTATGTATGATTTTTTTTGTAGCAACTTGATAACTATGTGTTTAAAAAGAGAAAAATAATTTATGTTAAGATTGATAAGGATTTTTGGTCATAGAAGTTGTAGTGAAATTGAATGGTATTGAAGTTGGATTAAAAGTCACAAATTCCTAGGATTAGAAGGAAAAAGGAGAAAGAAAGTGAAATAAAGAAGGAAATCAGGAGAGAGGGGGTTTTAATTTTATTTCAGGCCAAATGAACACCAGAGATAAGCAAATAGCATTCACCATTTATCTCCACAGTGTGTTTAAAAGGAACCTTAATCTTATGCCTCATATTTAGGTAGTGATACTTGCTAAACTGGAAACTACTTCAAAAAAAAGGAATTTATTCCTATGAGGAAACTGGTCTTGGAGAAACTAAAGCAAAAATGGAGGGGGGAAATGACTCCAGGAGTAGAGTTAGCAATTTATTCAATTTGATATTATCATTTAATGAAAAACCAAATCAATGTCTTTCCTTTATAACTCAGTAATTTTTTTAAAAATTAAAATCAATTTCATTTAGTAATGGTTAGTTTAAAAATATCCAAATTTTTTTGGGGGGTAGACCCAAGATGGCAGAGTAGAAGCAGTAATTTCCATAAGCTCTCCCCCAGACCAATCCAAATGCCTTAAAATTATGACTCTAATCAAATTCTAGAGTGATAGAACACACAGAAAGATTGAATGAAACAATTTTTTGGCCCAAGCCAACTTGGAAGATCTGCAGGAATCATCTGTTCTACTAGGAGTGGAAAGGGTCACAACCAGAATGAGGTAGAACTCAGGCCACTGCAGGCCTCAGCAAAGCCTGGAGCTGAGAACCAGAATCAGGCCTGCAGAGCCACCCAGCAACTGATTCCAGAGTGCTCAGCCCACAGATGGTAAGGGGGTCAGGGAAGACTGTAGAGGTCTCTCTGCTAACCCTGGGGCAGGACTCTGTTGCTTTGCCCATACTCAGATTCAGTTTGCAGTTTGGGGTCCCATACTATCATAGGAGCAGGATAGAAGCAGGATCCTCCTCACAGTTCAAGGGCAGAGGGGAGGTTTTGTGGCCATCCACAGACTAGAGAACAGGCAAGGAAAACAGAGACTCTCATAAGATCTTGAAGGAATTGAGGACCCAGAGGGGGGTATCCCAAAAACCCTAAACAAATGTGAAGGTGTGTCCTCTACCTTAGAAGCAGAGCCCCATCTTAACCAAGAGTTAAAATCAGATCATCGACTGGGGAAAGAATCTGTATAGACAAAGAAGGAAAAAAAATCTATATAGACAATTACTTTGGTCCCATGGAGTATCAAAATACACACTCAAATATACACTCAGAAGTCAAAATTTTTGTATCCAAAGTCTACAAGAAAAACATGAATTGAAATAAGGCTATGGAAGCTCAAAAAAAGATTTGGAAATCAAATAAGAGGCAAAATTGGGAAGAGAAATGAGAGTGATGCAGGAAAATCATGAAAAGCATGTCAGCAGCTTAGTTAAGGAGATACAAGAAAATACTGAAGAAAATGACATCTTAAAAGCCAGTTTAAGTCAAATGGAAAAAAGCAGTCCAAAGGGCCAATGAGGAGAACAATATCTTAAAAAGCAGAAATGGTCATATGCAAAAGGTTATAAAATATTTCTCTGAAGAAAATAATTATTTCAAATGTTGAATGAACCTACTAAGGGAAGCTGATGACTTTGTGAGAAATCAAAAAACAATTAAACAAAACCAAAAGAAAGAAAAACTAGAAGCTATTGTAAACTATCTCACTAGGGAAAAAATTTGATCTGGAAACCAGATCCAGGAGAGATAATTTTTAAATTATTGTGTACTACCTGAAAGTCATGACCAGAAAGGAGACTAGACTTCATTTTTAAAGAAATTCTCCAGGAAAATTGCCTTCAAATCCTAGAACTAGAAGATAAAATAGAAATTGAGAGAATTCACCAACCAGCTCCTGAAAGAGATCTCCCCCAAAACTCCCAGGAATATTATAGCCAAAGATCAGAACTCCAAAGTCAAAGAGAAAATATTCTAAGCAGCCAGAAAGAAAGAATCAAGGCTCAAAGGACTTAGAATATGATATTCTGGAAGGCAAAAGAGCTTGTATTACAACCAAGAATATACTATCCAGCAAAACCGAACATGCTCTTTCAGTGGAAAAGATGGACATTCAATGAAATTGGGGATTCTCAAACTTTCTTGTTGAAACAACCAGAGCCAAATAGAAAGTTTGACTCAGATTTATAAAAAAAAAAAAAAAAAACAATTCCCCCCATTGACAAATGATCAAAGGATATGCAAAGGCAATTTACAGATGAGGAAATCAAAGCTATCCATAGAAACATGAAAAATTGCTCTAAATCATTACTGATTAGAGAAATGTAATTAAAGCATCTCTGAGGTATCATGTCACACCTCTCAGATTAGCCAATATGACCAGAAAGGACAATGATCACTGTTGGAAGGGATGTGGGAAATCTGGGACACTAATAAATTGTTGGTGGTTCTGGGAACTCATCCAACTTTTCTGGAGAGCAATCTGTAATTATGCCCCAAAGTCAATAAAAATGTATATACCTTTTGATCCAGCAATACCACTACTGGGTCTATACCATAAAGAGATCATGAAAAAGGGTGAAAACATCACTTGTATAAAAATATTCATAGCAGCCCTATTTGTGATAACAAAGAATTGGAAATCAAGTGAATATCCAACAATTGGGGAATGGCTAAACAAATTATGGTATATGGATGTTATGAAACACTATTGTTCTATTAGAAACCAAGAGGGATGGGACTTGCAAGAACTGCTGTTGAGAGAGAAATGCAGAACCAGAACACTGTACACCCTAACAATAACATGGGGTTAATGATCAACCTTGATGAACTTGCTCATTTCATCAGTCCAATAATCAAGAACAATTTTAGCATGTCTGCAATGGAGAATGCCATCTGTATCCAGAGAAAGAACTGTGGAGTTTAAATAAAGATCAAATTCTATTACCTTCAATTTTTAAGTGTTTTATATACTACTTAATTTTGCTATCTCTAATATTTTATTTTCTCCTCAAGGATATGATTTGTCTCTCAACACATTCAATTTCAATCAGTGTATAGCATGGAAACAATGTAAAAATTATCAGACTGCCTTCTGTGGGGAGGATAGGGGAAAGGAAGGAGGGTGGGGGGAAATTGTAAAATTCAAAACCTTACAAAAAATGATAGGTAGAAATTACTATTGCATATAATTGGAAAACAAATAAAATATTAATAAAATGTTTGACTCAGGTGAAGCATAGAGAGGGTGCATGGGAAAGTCTAATTATGAGGGACTTAATGATGCTGAACTATTTGTATTTCTACATGGGAAGATGATATGAACCTTCTCAATTATTAGAAGAGTTAGAAGGAGCATATATAAACAAGGCATAGGAGGAAGCTGAATATGAAGGTCTACTACATTAAAAAGATGGAGTTAATGGGTGAGAAAGGAATTTACTGGGAGAAAGGGGAAGGAGAAGTAGAATAGGTTAAAATATTTTACAAAAAAGAGACAAGAAAAAGGTTTTGCAATGGAGTGGAAGGAGGGAAGGCGAGAGTGAATGAGTGAGTCTTCATACTCATCAGAAGTGACTGAGAGATGAAATAGCATGTACATTCAATAGGGTGTAGAAATCTATCCTCTCTTACAGGGAAATAGAAGAGGAAAGAAATGGGAGAAAGGGGATGGGGGAAGGGAGGGAGAAGTATAGGTGATAGAAGAGAGGAAAGATCATGGGAAAGAGTAGTCAGATACTACACACTTTTGAGGAGGGACCGGGTGAAAGGAGAGAGAATTAGAATAAATGAGTGGGAAGGAAGAGGATGGAAGAAAATATAGCTAGCAATAGCTACTGTAGGGAAAAAAATATTGAAGCAACTTCTCTAATGATTTAATGATAAAGAATGTGATATATCCCAAAGATAGAGCTGATGATATCTGAACACAGATGGAAAGTACATTTTTTTTCCTCTCACTTTGTTTTACTTGATGTTTCTTTATCTTTGTAGAGGAGAGAGGGGAATTATGTTTACTTTTACAAGAATATTGTAGCAATGTGAAAATAAATAAAGTGTTAAAAAATTTAGCCAAACTTATTATATAGCTAAATGATTTCAAATAATTTGTTTCATTATATTTTAGGGACCAGAACCAAGCTTTCCATATAATTGGTAGTTACTACCTACCTATTTGAACTCAAATGTTCCTCTATTTGCAAATTTTCTCTTTCTCTGTTTCAACTAGATAGATACATATGTAGATGAGTACATACTTGCATATATGTATATTTAAATATATATATATATATATTATATATTCATACATACATATGTAGTTTGTATATATGTATGGCTCTCATAGTAAGAAATTATAAAGTATCATGCTGCTTATAATCTGAGTGACCTAAGTCTAAGTAAAATCATTTGAGTCCTCTTGATCTCACTTTCTTCATCTGTAAAAATATGAATATCTAGGTTTTCATGCAGTACTGAATTCTATAATTTCTAAGATACATTGAAATACTTTTTCATATTAACGAGTTCAAAGATCTTTTGATAACAGGTACAATCATCCTATTATCTTCTACTTTATGATATCCCAGAAGAATCAAAATTAGAAATAAATGATAAACAAGAAGCTAAAATCTACAAAACAGATAAAAAATTATAATATCCAAACCCAGAAATATAAACATAAGTATTAGACAATTCCTTTAGAAATCAAACCCAAAATTATTGTACATGAAATCTAGGATTTTAGGACTAATCAATAGCTCCCTGTCCAATTAGATCTCCTTCTAATACTAGGTTTCATAGATGAAAGACAGAAATTGCTAACCTGATTTTAGGTTTGCCCCTGGTATCTCAAGGGATATCAATAAGGTCTCCTTCTTCTCTAAATAAACAATATTAAATTTTAAAAATAAATACATGTCATGCAATACTTTAGGATGAGCTTTGAGAATGATGTGAATTCTCAAATCACACAGCGAAAGTTTCTTAATTAAAAGGGTGGGAATTTTCTTTAAAACTTCTAGACTCACATCTTGACCACTAGAGGGTCATATTTGTATTATAAAAAAGAATAACTAAAAAGACCCATATAAGTTTTCTCTTTGTCTTTCATTTTTCTCCTGATTTTTTAAGAACCCAACATAAGCATGCAATTAAACACTGAGTACACATTGTGTATAGGCCCCAGAGTCCAAAAGATACTTATTAGCTGGAAAAATTCCGTTAAGAGGGAGAAAGAAAAATGTCAAAAGCTTTTTTGCTCTTATCTTACAAAGCCAAACACGAAGCCAGTCCTTTATTTGACAAGCTTACAGCAAATCACATTATGCCCTTAAGTTTAATGAAGTTGAATCAAAGGATTTCTTATCCTAGGGTTTTGCTAAGAACTAAATAACATACAAGCAGTTTTATCCAGGTCATCTCAAACCCTGGGACCTCATATATGACTTTCTTGGGTTCAGCTTCAAGAATAGAAACTATATATAACAGTTCAATTAACTTCATCCTGCTAATTTCTCTCCTTCATATCTCCCCCAGAGATTTTAGGTTTGACTCCAAAATCAAGGCCAGCTTGACTTGCATTTGTTATTCATGCTGCAAATACAAAACAACCCCTTTACAGCTTCTTTTCAAAATACTTTACTCTCCACACCCACCCCACAAAAAAGCAACAGGTATGGAACAGGTATATCTCAGAATCATTCATATTGTTATGCATCTTTTATTTTTTGTTTTTCCTAAGAACACAATATCTCAAAGTGGTCAGGCAGCACAATAACATGACATTTCCATTGATTTGGAAGGTAAAGGTTTATCTGAAAGGTTTACTTTGTCAAATTAGATAAAAGTGTTGTCTGTATATTGTAGATGCTATATAAATGTATATTACTTTCCCTTTCTTTCATTTGACAGAGGAGTAAGAGATAATGGTCAAGTTAAAGCTGATAAGAATATAGCCAGTGGGAAGACGTCTAGAGACTAGTATAACCATCAAACCCTCATAACCTAGCCCCCATGGTATCAGTTTTCTTAAACCTTACTCTGTCTTCCAGTGACATTGGTCTCTTTCTAGTTCATTCAAGAAGATATTCCAATTCTTCTATCAATACATTTTCTTTGTCTACCATATCTTGAATTTTCTCTCACTCATCTCCAACTCCTGGCATCCCTGGATTTTTATCACAACTAAAAACTTACCTTCTACAAGAATCTTTTCCTAATTCCCATTGATGCCTTCACTATATTGATTATTGTGATTCAGTCATTTAGGTCATGTTAAGCATTTTGTGACTCCATTTGGGGTTTTCTTGGCAAACATACTGGAGTGGTTTGCCAATTCCTTCTGCAGCCATTTTATAGATGAGAAAACTGAGGCATGCAAGGTTAAGTGACTTGCCCAATGTCACAAAACTGATGCTAGATTTGACTTCAGTAAGGTGTCTTCTTGACTCCAGTCTGGGCACTCTATCCACTGTACTGCCTAATTGTGGCAATTTATCTTGTATATGTCTTCTTGCCTATACCTATTTGCATGTTATTTCCCCCCAATCCTTTAGGGTTGGATTTGTTTTTTGAGAAATATAAAGAACCAATGAAAATATCAAAGTTATAAACTTGGAAGTCTGGAAAGCATGGTAGGGCCTTTTACAGAAAAAAGCAAGTCAGAAAAATGTGTTTGAGTTGAGAAGAAATAAATGAATTCTATTTAGGGGCATGGAAAGATTGAGATGCCTCTGAATCATTAGTTTGACATTACTAGTAGGCAATTAGTGATATAAGGTTAAAGCTAAATGAAGAGAATACAGCAGACGTGTCTTACTTGGGCATCACTGACATAACTATAAAAAATAAACCACAGTGCCTGTTAGATTTTGCTATTGCTGTTCATTTTGACTCTCTATAACTCCATTTTAAAATTTTCTGGGAAGAGATACTGGAGCACATTGCCATTTCTTTCTCCAGTTCATTTTACAAATGAGGAACTGACTTGCTCATGATCCCACAATTAGAGTCTGAGGTCAGATGTGAACTCATAAAAATGAATTTTTCTGACTCCAAACCCAGTTCTCTATGTACTGTTACATAATAACCTTCCCTGTCTTTACATAGTAACTACTTAATATATGCTAGTTGACTGATGGAATTGATAAAGTGTGTGGAAGGGTAAGGGACTTATGAGAAAGTCTTTGAAAAAATACCATATTAGGGGAGATGACATGGAAAATGAAACATCTGACCACAGATGGTCTTATTTTTATATACAAATGTTCAAAAAAAGTATTATATATTGAAATACCACAGTATTGAGTGGCAATATATTATAACAGTTATATTTAGATTAAGGAAGGTCTTATCTTTCATATTTAGATAAAATAAATAGCATTGGACTTTATAGTTTGCAAAATATTTTATTTATATTATCTCATTGGATCTCATAATACTTTATCAAATAACTGCTAGTATTATACTCTTCATTAAACAGATGAGGAAACTGAGTCTAGTTTAAACGACTTGCCCAGGGTCCTACAGATAATATGCATCTGATGCAGGTTCAGGTCTTCTTAATTCTAAGATTCCTGGAACTTAGTTGTTTTCCTTAACAGCTTTGACCATAAGTCATATATATATATATATATAAATTTTTATGTTTTAATTTCTTCTGTGAAAGAGAAATATCTGTAATATCTGTTTTATTACCATAACTCAGCCTTGCAGAAGAGGATCATGTTCAACCTTACTTTCTTTGAATGGGTTCATAATGCTCAACTTGCCAACTGCGATGCATCAGTCCCAATCCTGGTGTCCTAAATTTATGCTCAAAGGAAAAGAGGCATAAAGGGATCCTCCATTAGGTCACAGTGAATATGCCTAGTTCTTTAGACACTACCCAGGAAATTTCACAATGGAAAAAAGGCAGAAAATAACAATCATATTATAAATTATACTTTAACAAGATAGAGAATATTGAGGTAGAAGGGAGGGAGACAGAATAATCAAAGGGTGGTGAAAGGAAACACTAAATTTGGGAGAAAAGGGGGAAGAGAAGAATGTAGGAGTCACTTATGTAACTGTGGTTACACAACTGTGATTTACAAACACTTGGGTAGCAAGGACCCAATACAGATAGAAGAATGTTTGGAGGGTATGGTTTTAGAATCTCATTCTTGAATGTCTTATCTAGCCCACTTTATGATTCATTTATTAATATATCAAAATCATTTGAAAATTCTCAGGGCAAATTTAGGCTTAGGTCTTGATCCTTAAGTAATTTAAGAAGTTTTACTATGCTTATCCACAGTATAGAGACCAAGGGGTGCAAAGTATGACAAAAAGGAACATTTTACTGAGGTCTTATTGACTTTCCCTGATTAAAGACAGTTTGTAGAATATTTTTTTTAAAGTGGCTTCTATATTTTAGATTACACTCTTTTTTTTTAGGTTTTTTGCAAGGCAATGGGGTTAAGTGGTTTGTCCAAGGCCACATAGCTAGGTAATTATTAAGTGTCTGAGGCCAGATTTGAACTCAGGTATTCCTGACTCCAGGGCCAGTGCTCTATCCACTGCTCCACCAAGCCACCCCTCAGATTACACTCTTAATCCTCATTTAAGGCATCTAGGTGTTGCAAAATTTAGCAGCTTCTACATTAAGGAATTTAGAACTAGGATTGTGATATTCCAGAAGGAAAAATAGCTTATATTACAACTAAGAATCAACCACCCAGTTGGGGAAAAGATGGAAATTCAATGAAATAGAGACTTTCAAACTTTCCTATTGTAACAACAAGAGCTGAATAGAAAGTTTGAGTTTCAATAGGACTCATGTGAAGTATAGAGAAGGTGTAAAGGAAGGGACTTAATGATGTTGAACTGCTTGCAATTGCATGGGAAGATGATACTGATAACTCACATGAATCTTCTCATTTATTAGGGCAGTCAGAAGGAGCATATATGGACAGGGCACAGCTGGGAGTTGAATTTGAAGGTATATTATATTAAAAATATGTAGTTAATGGGGGGGATAGGAATATACTTGGAGAAAGGGAAAGAAGAGCATAGAATACTCTTAGATATTTCATTTAAAAGAGGCCAAAAAAAGCTTTTGCAATGGAATGGAAGAGGGGGAAGGTGAGGGGGGAATGATTGAGCCTTACTCCCATCAGAATTGACTGAGGAAATAAAATACATACTCAATTGGACATAGAAATCGATCTTATCCTAGAGAAAAATTAGAGAGGAAAAGGATAGGAGAAAGGGCACTGGGGTATTGTGGGAGGCAAGGTGTAGGTGATAGAAGAGAAGGAAGATCATGACAGAGGGTAGTCAGATGGGAAAAAAATATTGAAACCTTTTACTGATAAAGACCTCATTTCTCAAACTTAGAGAACTGAGTCAAATTTATAAAAAATAAGAGCCATTCCCCAGATATGAAGTTCTCAGATGAAGTTATCAATATAATCTATTTTTAAATATTGTACCTACTATCTACTACTGATGGGAGAAATGTGGATTGGAGTAATTCTAAGCAAATCCCTTATACCTATTGAATTGGTTAATAGAACAGGAGAAAATGACAAACATTAGAAAGACTGTAGGGCAACTGAAACACTGTTGCACTGTTCATTGTTGAAGGAGTTGTGAAATGGTTCAACAATTCTGTAGAGCAATGTGAAATTATGCCTGAAGGTCTATAAAACCATGTCTACCCTTTGATCTAGCCTTGCCACTGCTAGGTCTATATTCCAGAAGAAATGAAATAAAGGAAGAAAAGAATTTATATGTATAGGGATATTTATAGCAGCTCTTCTGGTGGCAGGGAGCTGGAGATTGATGGAATGCCCAGGTGTTATAATATAGCTGAATAAACTGTAGTATGTGATTGAGATGAAATGC